>NC_139993.1:6805100-6862600 GCF_964263955.1 Coregonus lavaretus
AATGATGTCATAATTAAAAGGTATTGATATTTTCTTTCAGGGTCTCAGCAGTGCTCAGCAGGTCAGCTAATAAATGGTCATCATAGAGCCACAAGGACTGTGCTGGTCAGAGTATCTATCTCCATGGTGACTGGGACCTGTCCACTCCTATACCATTTTCACACTATCGTGCCGACCCCAACCATAGATTACTAGCTCTGATATATTATTTTCACACTGTCCTTTCCAGCATGGTTCCAACAGCTTTATAGGGCGGCAGGTAGCCTAGTGCTTAGAGTGTTGGGCTAGTAACCGAAAGGTCGCTAGTTTGAATCCCCTAGCCGACAAGGTGAGAAATCTGTCAATGTGCCCTTGAGCATGGCACTTAACCCTAATTGCTCCAGGGTCTCCCATTAATAATGGGAGACCCTGGCTGTGACCCCACTCTCCGAGGGTGTCTCAGGGAGAGTGGGATAAACACATTTCCAATTCACATGTGTATTGATACACACTTGTACATGTGTGAAATAGGACAAATATAAGCATGCACCAAATTATTATAACTAAAGTGGATGCGTAACCAGGCAAGACTGGCTCAGCAGTGAGAAAAGGATAATAGTGAGACTGACTGCCTGGGCCTTACTAGTCCACCTGGTCATCTCTGCTGACTAAGCTGGTCATCTCTGCTGACTAACTCCTTCTCTTTGTCATCCGTCTGTTTCTGTTATCACAGTGCCTTTCAGTCCTCCTACACAGCCTATGGAAGCCCCTAAATCCCCCTTTCTTTCTTTCTCTCTCATTCTTTCTGTCTCTCTCTACCCTATTCTATCTATCCCTCCTCTTTCTCTTCCCCATTTGCTCTCTTCCTGTTACTTCACTTCACTTCACTTCCCTCTCTCTCTCTCTCTCTCTCTCTCTCTCTCTCTCTCTCTCTCTCTCTCTCTCTCTCTCTCTCTCTCTCTCTCTCTCTCTCTATCCCTCTCTGTGTGTTGGCTGTGTTGGCTGACTGCTCTGTGGATGGCCGCTCCGTCCCGTCAGTGCTCTGACCCTGGCATTGTCTGGCCCCTGACTCTCCTCGACCCCTCACACAATGGTGCCTCACACACTGCCACCAGCCTCACTGCACCCCTGGTATTCACTGGGAGAAACACAGGGAGAGGGTGAGATACAGAGAGAGAGGTAGGGACAGAGAGAGAGAGAGAGGGAAGTGAAGTGAAGTAACAGGAAGAGAGCAAATGGGGAAGAGAAAGAGGAGGGATAGATAGAATAGGGTAGAGAGAGACAGAAAGAATGAGAGAGAAAGAAAGAAAGAAAGGGGGATTTAGGGGCTGACAGACAGACAGACAGACAGACATACAGAGAGAGAGACAGACACAGGGAGAGAGAGAGAGACAGACAGACAGACAGACAGACAGACAGACAGAGAGACAGACAGACAGACAGACAGACAGACAGACAGACAGACAGAGAGAGAGAGAGAGAGAGAGAGAGAGAGGGAGAGAGAGAGAGAGAGAGAGAGAGAGAGAGACAGACAGACAGACAGACAGACAGACAGACAGAGAGAGAGACAGAGAGAGACAGACAGACAGACAGACAGACATACAGACACAGAGAGAGAGAGCAAGAGAGAGAGAGAGTGAGAGAGAGAGTGAGAGAGGGCCTACAGTAGCACCTAGATCTTCTGCACAGATTTTGTCAGACCTGGGCCCTGACAGTAAATCTCAGTAAGACAAAAATAATGGTGTTCCAAAAAAGGTCCAGTTGCCAGGACCACGAATACAAATTCCATCTAGACACCGTTGCCCTAGAGCACACAAAAAACAATACATACCTCGGCCTAAACATCAGCGCCACAGGTAACTTCCACAAAGCTGTGAACGATCTGAGTGGCAAGAAGGGCCTTCTATGCCATCAAAAGGAACATAAAATTCGACATACCAATTAGGATCTGGCTAAAAGATACTTGAATCAGTTATAGAACCCATTGCCCTTCATGGTTGTGAGGTCTGGGGTCCGCTCACCAACCAAGAATTCACAAAATGGGACAAACACCAAATTGAGACTCTGCATGCAGAATTCTGCAAAAATATCCTCCGTGTACAACTTAAACCCCAAATAATGCATGCAGAGCATAATTAGGCCGATACCTCCTAATGATCAAAATCCAGAAAAGAGCTGTTAAATTCTACAACCACCTAAAAGGAAGCGATTCCCAAACCTTCCATAACAAAGCCATCACCTACAGAGAGATTAACCCGGAGAAGAGTCCCCTAAGCAAGCTGGTCCTGGGGCTCTGTTCACAAACACAAACAGACCCCACAGAGTCTCAGGACAGCAACACAATTAGACCCAACCAATACATGAGAAAGCAAAAAGATAATTACTTGACACATTGGAAAGAATTAACAAAAAAAAACAGAGTAAACTAGAATGCTATTTGGCCCTAAACAGAGAGTACACAGTGGCAGAATACCTGACCACTGTGACTGACCCAAAATTAAGGAAATCTTTCACTATGTACAGACTCAGTGAGCATAGCCTTGCTATTGAGAAAGGATGCTGTAGGCAGACCTGGCTCTCAAGAGAAGACAGGCTATGTGCACACTGTCCACAAAATGAGGTGGAAACTGAGCTGCACTTCCTAACTTCCTGCCAAATGGATGACCATATTAGAGACACATATTTCCCTCAGATTACACAGATCCACAAAGAATTCTAAAACAAATCCAATTTGGATAAACTCCCATATCTATTGGGTGAAATACCACAGTGTGCAATCACAGAAGCAAGATGTGTGACCTGTTGCCACAAGAAAAGGACAACCAGTGAAGAACAAACACCATTGTAAATACAACCCATTTATGTTTATTTATTTTCCCATTTGTACTTTAACTATTTGCACATTGTTACAACACTGTATATATACATAATATGACATTTTAAATGTCTTTATTCTTTTGGAACTTCTGAGTGTAATGTTTACTGTTAATATTTATTGTTTATTTCACTTTTGTTTACTATCTACTTCACTTGCTTTGGCAATATAAACATATGTTTCCCATGCCAATAAAGCCATTAAATTGAAATTGAATTGAATTGAATTGAGAGAGGGAGAGAGAGAGAGAGAGAGAGAGAGAGATAATAAGTGTGTGTGTGACAGATGTCTGGACAGATTCACATGAGGCCGCTGCCACTCCTCGGTCATGTGCTTCACACCATGCCAGGTCAGCAGTGGGTCAGCACTCAGCAAGGAAGAAAGAGAGAGAGACAAATGTCTAGCCTACTGTTTGCTGATGATCTGGTGCTGCTGTCCTCAACCAAGGAGGGCCTACAGTAGCACCTAGATCTTCTGCACAGATTCTGTCAGACCTGGGCCCTGACAGTAAATCTCAGTAAGACAAAAATAATGGTGTTCCAAAAAAGGTCCAGTTGCCAGGACCACGAATACAAATTCCATCTAGACACCGTTGCCCTAGAGCACACAAAAAAACAATACATACCTCGGCCTAAACATCAGCGCCACAGGTAACTTCCACAAAGCTGTGAACGATCTGAGAGGCAAGAAGGGCCTTCTATGCCATCAAAAGGAACATAAAATTCGACATACCAATTAGGATCTGGCTAAAAGATACTTGAATCAGTTATAGAACCCATTGCCCTTTATGGTTGTGAGGTCTGGGGTCCGCTCACCAACCAAGAATTCACAAAATGGGACAAACACCAAATTGAGACTCTGCATGTAGAATTCTGCAAAAATATCCCGTGTACAACGTAAAACACCAAATAACGCATGCAGAGCAGAATAAGGCCGATACCCGCTAATTATCAAAATCCAGAAAAGAGCTGTTAAATTCTACAACCACCTAAAAGGAAGCGATTCCCAAACCTTCCATAACAAAGCCATCACCTACAGCGAAATGAACCTGGAGAAGAGCCCTCTAAGCAAGCTGGTCCTGGGGCTCTGTTCACAAACACAAACAGACCCCACAGAGCCCCAGGACAGCAACACAATTAGACCCAACCAAATCATGAGAAAACAAAAAGATAACTACTTGACACACTGCAAACTAGAATGCTATCTGGCCCTAAACAGACAGTACACAGTGGCAGAATACCTGACCACTGTGACTGACCCAAAACTAAGGAAATTGTTGACTATGTACGGACTCAGTGAGCATTGCCTTGCTATTGAGAAAGGCCACCGAAGGCAGACCTGGCTCTGTGCACACTGCCTACAAAATGAGGTGGAAACTGAGCTGCACTTCCTAACTTCCTGCCAAATGTATGACCATATTAGAGACACATATTTCCCACAGATTACACAGACCCACAAAGAATTCGAAAAACAAATCCAATTTTGATAAACTCCCATATCTATTGGGTGAAATATCACAGTGTGCAATCACAGCTGCAAGATTTGTGACCAGTTGCCACAAGAAAAGGGCAACCAGTGAAGAACAAACACCATTGTAAATACAACCTATATTTATGTTTATTTTTTTTCCCTTTTGTACTTTAACTATTTGCACATCATTACAACACTGTATATAGACATAATATGACACTTGAAATGTCGTTATTCTTTTGGAGCTTTTGTGAGTGTAGTGTTTAATGTAAATTTTTTATTGTTTATTTCACTTTTGTTTACTATCTACTTCACTTGCTTTGGCAATGTAAACATATGTTTCCCATGCCAATAAAGCCCCTTCAATTGAAATTGAATTGAGAGAGAGAGAGAGACAGAGAGACAGAGAGACAGAGAGAAAGAGAGACAGAGAGACAGAGAGCGAGAGAGAGGACCTGGAGTGTAGATGAGAGAGAAAAAATGTGAAGTGTAGCTGTACAGAGAGAGAGAGAGAGAAGCAGAGAGAGAGAGAGAGAGAGAAGCAGAGAGAGGGAGAGAGAGAAGCAGAGAGAGAAGCAGAGAGAGAGAGAGAGAAGCAGAGAGAGAGAGAGAGAGAGAGAGAGAGAGAGAGAAGCAGAGAGAGAGAGAGAGAGCGAGAGAGAGAGAGAGAAAGAGAGAGCGAAAGATCAAGCCTTAATTTATTGTACAGCACATAGCAGCAGGAGCCATGGCACAGTACCAAAGGAAACGAACGGCAAGAGTCAAAATGAGAGAGCGTTTCTTTCCGACTTTCCGACGTGTTTTGGTCTGTAATGTCTGAAGTGAAGAGCACATGTTTAAGTTCTAGTTATGAGTTATGAGTGGGCTGTTGTTTTCAAATAGAGCCACGGTTTCACTCCCATGTTTAAATATGCAATGCTTGGCTGTGAAACCATTTCCTATGATAGACTGTGCTGTGAAATGAGAGGAAACCAGTATAGAAAAAAAAGGCACAGGAGGCATGGGGGAGCGTGCAGACACACTGAAATAAATCTGGAGTGATTGCAAGTGACATGCCTGCAGCTCCGACATCCAAACTCTATCAATTAAACATCAAATCCTGATCCTACACAATAGGATGCCAAACCCATTCTTCATTGCTTTAATCCTCAATGCTGAAACCCAGCCCAGTTCACAAGCTAGCGTGGACAAATAAAAAAATCAAAGCATTTTAAACTAGCCCTATGGCGCAGGGGTGTTGGGGGGAAGACAGCATGCGTGTGTGAGTGGGGGAAGTGGGGGGCAGGCAGTGTGTGTCTGTGTGTGAGGCATGGTGTGTGTGTGTGTGTGTGTGTGTGTGTGTGTGTGTGTGTGTGTGTGAGTGAGGGAGACAGTGTGTGTGAGAGGCATGGGGGATAGGGTGTGTGTACTGTGGCCAATCTGCCTCCTCCTCCTTCTCTCCCCTCCATGGCAGGGTCTTGGCTGCATTCACAGTGCAGGCATGTCACTGTCTTTAATGAACTCCGACATCACACAAATCACTGGAGTGGTTTCTCGGCAACTGGAGGGGATTTTGGACCCTGGTGGAGCCAAAACCGTCTTCCAGAGGGAAATTGATTCATTGGAAGTCTTCACAAAAAAACAACCAAGTCAATAATCACCACAAGAGCTAAAGGAGGACATTGATTCAGTCTTCTGTTTTCCTGCCAGTAGATGGATATCAGAGAAGTCAACCCTGACATATGGCCAGAGAATAGCCTGCCCAGTCTGCCACATGCATGTAAGATTGGAAAGACATGCTGCTTTCACATTGTGGTGAAATCCCAAAATCTATTTCCCACTCACTCTTAATCTTCCCTCTTCCCTCTTCCCTCTCTCACCATCTTTTTTCTTTCAACCACTCCCACAAACGGTTATTAATTTATTTCTGCCTCCCCCGTGTGGCCGTTGACATTTATAGGCAGGAATGCAGTCAATGCAGCGAAACCCAAAACCAACGTTTGACAGTAAAGTTTTAATTTGAGGCTAAATTTGAAAGTGGTGAAATCTAATAACTCCCAACTCCAAAGTTATGAGTATGATGTCATATCGCATGTTTATCTTGTGAGAAACCCCATAAAATGTGATTTATATTCCAGAGGTAGTGGTCATGAGGTCTGTCAATTGTAAAATACTTACATTGACTATTTTATATAATTACAAAGTCATTTAGCACACATCTAAAATATTTTGGTAGAAAAACGAACGAACGGCGGTAAGGCTCGCGCGGTTCTGCATGCATCTCCAATTTTAGGCTGCAGGTGTCGGAGCTTAATTTGAGAGTAATCTACAGCAGGAAAATATCCTGCAGCGAAAGGATTATTATGGGGATAATAATTAATGTACATTTCTGTTGTGGTTTCTACATTTAGTGGAGATTACAAACTTCAGAAGCCTTTTTAAACCCCAAATACACTACACGTTTTACATTTCATGCATTGCAGGATGGTTCTCCTGCAACAGGGTGATCAAATTAAGATCATACACATGTACCCACCTTGAGCGAAAGAGTGAATGGTAGGCCTCAAAAGCTATGTTCACACAGGCAGCCCATTTCTGATATTTTTTTCACTAATTGGTCGTTTGACCAAGCACATCAGATCTTTTAACATCAGATTTATTTTCAGAGCTGATCGATACAAATCTTGCTATCAACGTCCATGTTGTTGGTGTTTAATGTTTCTATTGCTATGACATAGTTTTAAAATACCGGTACAGTAATTTGCTTGTTAACATAACTAGCTAGCTTACCTGTGTTTTCAGGCACGGGTAGTAACGTTGTCAACTATTCCTAAATACGCTAATTATCTAAACTCCCACGTTGAGCTTAATTGTTGCTTTACCTAAACGTTGGATAAGTAATACTCTATAACATAATTTACAAAATACAATATGTTTGATAAATCGGAGAAACAGAAATGTTGTGTGTAACCTACGTTCACCCTTTAATCTTGCTCCCTCTGCTGGTTACATTGGATCATCAACCGTTAAAATGTACCTGGTGCATGCACACGCACACTTCAAGCTTAAAGGCTAATTAATTACATGTGTTACCAAAATGAGAGATGACATTTGGAAGAAACCAAACCAAATATTCTTCTTGAGGACTTTTCTTTGACAAAAATTTGCAAATACTAAATGAATAACATAATAAAATGTATTTAGTTACAAAATAATTATATATTTTATATAATAGTATTTCCTTACAGTGTCCAAAAGATTGTAATGCATCTGTAAACACATTTTGCAACAATCGTATGGCAAGACAAACACATAATAAAACAATTTCAATTACACAAAATAAAAAATGTATTGCCGTAACTCTAATCCACCACCATCTGTTGATTAATTTCATAGCCTATATCTATGATGACAATTATCGTAAACATTCTTACCAAAAATGATGGCAAAACTGATAACACAATAAGCAGGTTTTAGACAGCTGGCTCAGGGACAGTGCCTAATACCTGGTGGTTATTTAGGAGGGCATGGAAAGATCATAATGAGAGGATGTTAGTGGAAGAGAGAGGGAGGAGTTGGACATAAATCAAGTTGGCTAAACCTGTCGCACAAGAGAAATCCCCTGCATGACAATGCTTCATTCTCATTCCTAGAGTGAGTGACTGAGGGTCAATGATACCTGAGCTCTGTGTACAGTCATCATATACATAATAAAATACGAGTTAACATCATACAGGAGATACCAGTTACTTTGTCACCCTTTAAAAAAGTGGTATTCAAACATGTCTGGGGACCCCATTCCCCCCCCCAATCATTTCTAGCGACCCCACCCCACCCCAAATCTATTGACACAACCTTAAAATCTGTAAATTAAAATGTTTACATCAACAAATAACCTTCAATTAATTGCATTTTAATCTCTTACAAAATGAAAATAAATAAATAAATACCTTTACTCAATACAATTTTATTTTTCTAATGATCTTTCTCAAAAAACCTTTGTATATTGTCCCATAAAATAATCTGTACTCTTTATTTGTATATATTATTATAAATGTTATTTTGGCGACCCAACTGCAGTTCCCCCGCGAGCCCAATAGGGGTCCAGACCCAGACTTTGAATACCACTGCTTTAAAAACATGTTCCAACATAAATCCATATAATGCCTACTATCATTACACTTCAACCCTACTTTGAGTTGCACACTTCAGTATAGGCAATTAAATCCCTCATTGTATGGAAACTTTAACTGTCAGAAATCTTGTCAACATAGTCTGACTGAAATGTCTACATTACATTTCAGGTGTGACTTGGGTAAGACTATGGTTTCACAGGTTTGTTGAAATCCTGTATATAATACAGTACATTATATATACTGTATATAATACAATACAATTCACAGTATATAACAACATCATATCTTTATGATAATAAAGATATTTGAAAAACTGTTCCTAAAAACAATACAAGAAAATATAGGTTGGAAAAAACAACAATAACTTAATGAAGCTAAACCAAAGTGCAGGTACATAATAATAATAATATAACATGCCATTTAGCAGACGCTTTTATCCAAAGCGACTTACAGTCATGCGTGCATACATTTTTGTGTATGGGTGGTCCCGGGGATCGAACCCACTACCTTGGCGTTACAAGCGCCGTGCTCTACCAGCTGAGCTACAGAGGACCACGTCTCCTACATCTCCTCATAATACCTTCATTACAGATTAATATGCCTTGTCTCATAATGGCCAGGTATGTAATGCCTATTGCAACCCTCCTCAGTTTTATCCATTTACAAATATTCCAAATAATTATTTTACAAATAAGGAATTCAAAGACATCCAATTTGGCCACCAGTGCCCCCTCAACAAACTTCACAATGATGCCTCTGATGCCCTAAATTCACCACAAATCAGGCTCCACCCACACAATCTTCTTCTGCTCCTCCCAGATGATGGAGCGCAGGGTGGTGAGCAGGGTGGTGCTGTCGCCCCACGAGCCAGGGCTGATGCTGCGGTAGAGGCAGGGCAGCTTGTCCAGCAGGGGCTCCTCGCTGCGAGAACACTCAAGCAGCTGCTCCTCGGACCAGCCCTGACGCTGCACCTTAGACCTGGGAGAGAGGGGGAGGAGGCAGGAGGAGAGATGGAGGGGGGAAAAAACAAGAGGGACGAGTAGAGAGAGAGAGAGAGAGAGAGTAGAGAGAGAGAGAGAGAATCCAGAGGTAGAAAAAGACAAATAGGGTAAAAGGAGAGATGGAGGGAGAGAGAAGAGAAATTAACACAAAGATACATCATGTAGAAGGGGCAATGGAACAATATTGCTACCATTCATATTTCTTATCAAAAGTCACACAATGGCCTACTTGAGTTTGCGTGCGCTGCACTTGGACTGGGCGATGAAGATGATGATGGGGAAGATCTCTGCCCTGTGGAGGCGGCGTACACAGTCCAGGCCTAGAGGCAGCACACAGTGGGTACCCTGAGAGCAGAGGAGAGGAGGAAGAGGAGAGGAGTTTCGGTACGGTCAATACTGCAGCTGCACAAATAACAGGGCCACTGAAAAAAAGGGAGGTATTATAGTTTGTGGAAAACGGTTCAAGTAAGTCATAAACCATTAAAAAATATATATATAATATCAGTATGTCAAATACAGTGTTGTGGCATTTTGACTATCCCACCTGCTTCATGACCCTCTCAACACTCTGCAGGGTGTAACACCGCTGACCCCCTTGTTCACACTCCTCCAGCACCTCTGACCTCTGCAGCCTGGCAGCGTGCTCGCTGGAACTCAATAACTCTGGGGATAGGGGAGGGAGGGAGGGAGAGAGGGGAAGAGATAGTTAAAGGAGATGGTGAGACAGCAGGTATGAGGAAAACAAATATTTAATCTTTATTATCGTCACCTTCAGCTACTGTGCTAATAATATATCATCTCATTGGAATTCCCCTCTGGGCTTGGGGGCAGGGGGATATGCAGTTATTGGATGAAATAAAAATAAAAAAGAGAGAAGGAGAGAGAGAGAGAAAGAACGTCAGAAAAAAAAGATACAAATTGAAAGAATCCTTCCTAACCTGGCTCACACAACTGAAAGCCCTGCCACTCGGCCAGCTTCTTATCCAGGACACGGCCGAGGATTGTGGGTAGCAGGAGGACCGGACGGCAGACGGGTGGGTAGTGGGGCGTGACCAGGGTGTAGGGCATGAGGGTCACACAGCCTCTGGGCGCAGAGGCATACCCTAGAGGAGAGGACAATATTAGGACACACCAGGTTCAGGTCAATAACTAAGGCGACATTATTACTACGCATTATAGGTGTTAGAGCTGTGACGATACCAGTTTCGCAATATTTTTTCCTTTGCAAAAATGAAAACAAGATACTTGCCGTGATACCTGTATCGTCCCGGCCCTAATAGGTATGGTAATATCATAGCGCTGGAGTTAATCAAACCTGCCTTAGCAATGTTTATGCACTGTTTAGCAAACTTGGTTTGATGCAGAATTTCAATGGGCGACATGTTGTTTGGCTCCAACATGGAGGATAGTCTGTTATTTACATTTTAGTCATTTAGCAGACGCTCTTATCCAGAGCGACTTACAGGAGCAATTAGGCTTAAGTGCCTTGCTCAAGGGCACATCGACAGATTTTTTACCTAGTCGGCTCGGGGATTAGAACCAGCAACCTTTCGGTTACTGGCACAACGCTCTTAACCACTAAGCTACCTGCGATATGACGTCTATGGTTCTGGCTCTGTTATGTTTTGTATATTCTTGTGTACAAAAATGACTTCCTATCCAGCCTTGACTGTATCTGATATATACCTGGCCCAGTGCTCTTGTCCTTGCTGTCTTCTACACAGACCCACAGAGGATTCCTTCCCTGTCTCCCAGTACTGACAATCCTCACCGTCTTCTTCTTCTCCTGGGCCTGAGGACCCAGCAAACAATGTGGTAACCCGAACATTTGACAGTGGTTCTGAGGGATATTCACATGACATGACTACAACATTTTCTTCATGAATGTTCGGTTAACACATTCTAGAAACGTCAAAAACAAACATTTTTGGAACACACACATTCGCGGGAAAGGAGTGTCACTTGACCGTAACTCAGAACCCTAAAGCGAGTTGGATTTTGGTTAGAGTAGTTCTGCAAACTATGAAACTAGTGAATGATACCTTTCTAAGTGTCATGGGTTGAAAGCTCATGTCCTCGATAGCTCTGATCAGCAGGCGTTGGGCCCTGCAATGACAATTAACATATCCTCACTAATATCATTTATACAGTATGTCATTTATGTATTGGCCAATTCAATCCT
Organism: Coregonus lavaretus; assembly: GCF_964263955.1. Taxonomy (NCBI): domain Eukaryota; kingdom Metazoa; phylum Chordata; class Actinopteri; order Salmoniformes; family Salmonidae; genus Coregonus; species Coregonus lavaretus. The sequence continues at coordinate 6,816,723 of NC_139993.1, forward strand.
ACAGTAATTCTTAACAGTATGTCATTGTATCAAACATAGATTACATGTACCACATGTTAGTTCTCCAGAGGGGGATAGATATAGCCTAGTCCCAGATCTGTCTGTGCTATAGTGGTCATAGGAGTTGGTAAGATAGCACAAACAGATCTGGAACCAGGCTAGGATAGAAAGAGTCCATGTCAACAATCCAAGCCCCCATGGTGGGTACTGGGCCCAGTACCTGTAGTAGTTAGGCATGTTGCCAGTCTTGAGGTCCAGCAGTTGGCAAGGATGGACGTGGCTGGCCCTCCAGGAGCAGTCGATGCCCGCTGGGCGGGTGCTTGTGACGTGGAGGATGTCGTTACAGGAAACGGTCAGAGCGTCCTGCGAGCCCCCGGGTAACGACATGTTGACACGCACGTAGAAGGAGTCACCCGACATGGCCTCGCCACTCTGCAGCTGAAGCAGGAGCTTCTCATAGGCTGAGAGAGAGAAAAGGGGAGGGACCATAGAGGATTATGACAGATTTTTTTTTGTCATTTAGCAGACGCTCTTATCCAGAGCGACTTACAGTTAGTGAGTGCATACATTATTTTATTTTTCATACTGGCCCCCCGTGGGAATCGAACCCACAACCCTGGCTTTGCAAATGCCATGCTCTACCAACTGAGCTACATCCCTGCCGGCCATTCCCTCCCCTACCCTGGACGACGCTGGGCCAATTGTGCGCCGCCCCATGGGTCTCCCGGTCGCGGCCGGCTACGACAGAGCCTGGATACGAACCAGGATCTCTAGTGGCACAGCTAGCACTGCGATGCAGTGCCTTAGACCACTGCGCCACTCAGGTCTGGGTCACGGCACTAATGTACAGGTGTTATATATATACACAACCAACCAATATGAATACAGAAACATTAAAATAGCATATTTATGAAATGTCAAGTGGAAGCATAACTTTGTGTTAATTCTTAGTGATACACATTACACAGAGATTGGTACTTATGCAATGCTATTGTAGCATGCCAATAGCTTTCCAGTGAGAACCAGTGAGAAAAAAGAGAACACTCTTTTTTGTTGTTCTGAATATTAGCCAGGTGCTGAAATGGACCACTTTGAAGTTGTTTTGGGTTAAGTGTCCCCAGTATGTCACTCTGTTTTTCACCCCTATGTTGCTATGTTACCTCAAAACAAACAGTCATCCTAAATACCTATAAAACATGACAGATAATCATTGATCTTCAACCTAATCATGAGTATGAGGAACTCCTGCACTTGTTTTTGTGACGAAATCCACAGAGCGCTAATCAGCTAAGAACACATCTTTTTATTTTTCTAGTGCCGATCCGAGCGATTTGACACACTCCATCAAAGTCACGTTAACATTTTGCTTTAGCATCCTTGCTATTACAATTGTGTCACATCAGAAGGATAATGTCAAGCAAGGGAGAAAGAAAGGATGCATTTTACAAGTATTTGCACTGGGCAGGGTATTTGAATGTGATGACGTATAAAGTATTTTAACCAGACTGTATTTGAACATAATGATGACATATTCATATATTTTAACAGGGCCAGGGTCTCACCATCTTGATTGGGCCTCAGGGAGAGGTGGCAGAAGCCTCGGACCTGCCCCAGAGCCCACATGGCTTCCTCCAGGGTGGAGTCCTCCAGAACCATCCTTAGAGCCTGCTGAGCCTGCTCATACTTCACCTGGAACCCAGTAGCACAAACACCCATTGGAATTATAGTGCCTTCACAGAAACTGTGAGGAAGAGGGGCTGGGGGAGTTATGACACAAAATGGCTGCCATGAATCGATCTGTCAGGTGCTGCTGGATAGGAGACTGGGACACAGACGCACACACACACACACACACACACACACACCTCCAATATTTGTGCCCCCGAACTGATGCCCACGTTGTTGGCGGCGGAGCCCTCAGTGACCTGGTGGATGAACACGCCTGTCTTGTTACCCCCCACCACCTGCAGCTGGCTCAGCAGCGCCTCCCCCTGGAAGGAGATGGTCAGGACTCGGCCCGTGATGCGCATGGCCCGGGGCCGGGAGCGCAGCAGGAACGGAGGGGCTGATGCCCTGGAGAGGCTGGGGTTGAGATAGAGAGGAGATGAGAGTATTTCATTGTTAGATGAATCTCTCGTGGACAGACTACGGAAAGTTCGTAAACAATCGAGCATCTGACCAAATTGCACGTGATTTTAGTTTCGGATTAACCAAGATTATTGTTAAATGCATACGATGTATGTAAGGTACTTTGAGTTTGGTAATGGCGCCTTATAGGAGTAAATCATTTTCATGTGTTGTCATCATAATACCCTCTCCTTGCAATATGCAGGCTAAATGGCTTTGTTCCTCTGTACTTATACTTGCAATTCAAGGTAGTGAATGTGTGCACATCCCATAGATTTCAGTACATCAAGGTAAATTGACGTTCCTCACCCATCACTGTTGTTGCCTTGGCAGGAAGGCATGGGTGACATAACAGATTGCTCAACCTCATTTTCTGTAAATCGAATAAAACAAAAAAGAGAGACTGTTCAAGAATGTGTCCACAGACAGAAAGCGCCACAGTTAATGTGTTACCTAGCCTACCAGGCTAGGATCCAAATTTCATTTCAATCATCTCTAAATGGCCAACCAAAACATTTCCATTTGTTTTCAGGAAGTCTCATCTGGGTGTTTCCCCACAAAGATAAACACGTAAGCACACACTTATATCCATGTATGCGAGCACGCAAGTGCACACACAAACACACTTGTAAGTACACACGCATGCACGCACACACATACAACCAGGAATTTACTGTAAGCTGGTGATTCCCAGTAAGGTGAGAGGTTGTTAAAGGTGGGAGTTCATTCAGTTACGTACCACTGGGGATGAACACAAAGTCATTGTCCAGTAAGGAGTCACATTCAGCCGTCTCCGAGCTAGGGACAAGAAGACGGAATAACACTTGTTTACAAAATGTCTTCTTCTTTCCTCCTTATTTTTGCTCTCACTCTCTCTCTCTCTCTAACCTCTCATTCCCTCTCTCTATGTATCATGTATGCTGCGGCTGATAAACTGGTTGGGTGAGTTGGACTGCAGAAATCCAGAGTTGCTCCCATGGCACCTAGACTGACTTTTGTCTTCACTGTAAACACAAAACTACGACAACAAACATGAACATGGGCAGCCGTTCATCTGTGAAAACAACCTATAATTAGTTCCAAAAATATCACCTGAATCCTCGATCAAATATCACCAGAAAGGGTGCGTTTCCAATGGCACCCTAATCCCTATATAGTGCACTACTTTTGACCAGGACCCATAGGGCTCTGGTCAAAACTACTGTACTATATAGGGACTAGGGTGCCATTTGGGACTCAGCCATATAGACGCCACATAGTTTATAGGAGGATCAAATCTACCTCTACACAGTTCTAATAATAAAATGGCTCTGTTGTAGAATTATCTAATGTTACTAGAACAGAAAGAAGGGCTGCTGGGAAAAGCCTTGGTCCTCTGTAGCTCAGCTGGTAGAGCACGGCGCTTGTAACGCCAAGGTAGTGGGTTCGATCCCCGGGACCACCCATACACACAAACAAAAAAAAAAAAATGTATGCACGCATGACTGTAAGTCGCTTTGGATAAAAGCGTCTGCTAAATGGCATATTATTATATTATTATAAGCTCTTCCCGGCAACACACAGAGTAAACACATGGCCTTCCTGTTAAAAAAGCAGACTTTGGACAGTGACATCACATCACTCAGAATATAGAAGGAAGCATGCCAACTGTGCTACTGTGTAAATGTTCAACTGGTTCTGAATGAGGAGTCAGACTGTGTCTAAAACACACACACCCCCCTTACCTGTCTCGATTGTACCATAGGGTCTCTTCTCGTCTCCGCAGTGACTCTGGGCATGGAGGCTCCACATTTTGGGACCGCACACTACTTGGACTGATATCGCCACTCTACACACAGACACAGACACACACAGACACACAGACACACACACACACACACACACACACACACAGACACAGACACAGACACACACAGACACACACACACACACACACACACACACACAATTACCAGAAGGAAGGAGATGTCAAGTTTATGATGTAAATCATTAAAGACAAATCAGATTATATAAACAGCTGACATGACTGATATAAATCCTGCATGCACACACACACACCCACACCTTTATACTGCATCCACTCATGGAATCGGGGCATATTGCATGCATGCGGCGGAGGCGGGCACGGGGTCGGGGGCTGGAGGAGAGGCTGTCACTGCTGGAGCCCTGGCTCTCCCAGCTGAACTTCCTCTCCTGGAGACAGACCGACAGACAGACAGACACACACACACGTTAGTCTTAAGTACCTCATTTAGGATCTGCTCTGTATGTAAATCTGTATACAATGTGAATGTGTGTATGGACATGTACACATGTACGTCCATACAAGTGTGTGTGCGAGTGTGCGTACAACGTGTATGTGTGTATATGTATACAGTGTGTGTGTGTTACCCCTGGTGTGTCGGGGCCCCCTCGGCAGGCACCCCAGGCCCTGAGGGTGAAGACCTTCTCCTGGAGCTCCACCAGTTGGCTGCGCAGCATGTCCTTCTCAGCCAGGCTCCTGGCTATCTGGGCCTGGGCCTCGTCTCTGGACAGGTACGCCTGGAGGGATGGACAGACAGACAGATAGGGCGGCAATAAGACAGATATACATACAATGAGTGTACAAAACATTAAGGACATCTTCCTGATATTGAGTTGCGCATTCACCCTCTGAATGGCACACATACGCATGCGACAAGTGACATCAATAAGGGATTATAGCTGTTACCTGGATTCACTTGGTCAATTTATGTCATGGAAAGAGCAGGTGTCCTTAATGTTTTGTACACTCAGTGTATGTGGAGTGACAAGCAAAGACATACATGCAGCAGGTCAGTATGCAGATAGGTGGATATAGGCAGGCAGACAGGCAGAGAGAGACAGACAGGTAGGTAGGTAGGTAGATAAGCAGACAGGCAGACAGACAGATAAGCAGACAGACAGACAGACAGACAGACCGACAGACAGACAGACAGACAGACAGGCAGGCAGGCAGGCAGACAGACAGGCAGACAGGTAGGTAGGCAGACAGACAGACAGATAGGTAGGTAGGCAGGAAGGCAGACAGACAGACAGATATACAGACAGATAGGTAGGCAGGCAGGTAGATAGGTAGGCAGGAAGGCAGACAGACAGATATACAGACAGATAGGTAGGCAGGCTGGTAGGCAGTCAGACACACAGGTAGGCAGACAGGTATGGCATTCCAATAATTGATTTCAGGATGAGTAATGATGCCATTAGCTATAAGGTAATAGCTCCTTACGTGGTCTCTCTCTGCCTGTAGCTCCCTCAGTTGGTTCTGTATGACAGTACTCTTCTGCTGGTACATCTCACAGTCCAGAGACAGCTTCTGAACCTGCAGCGCCAGACACTCCTTCTGTTCTACAATCTAAGAGCAAACATACCCACACAGTATTTAGACTTCGGCCACTCTAAAATGTACTGTGTAACACAAAGCAGATTGCCTTTCAGCAGATATTTGCTGTTGAATGAAATGGCCAACTCAAAAGGGTTGTTCACAATCTCATAGACACACACACCTCCTGCCTCTCGCGGGCCAGCTGCTCATTATCCTCTCTGTAGCACCTGAGCTGCTCAGCAAGCTCTATACCGCCATCCCTCGCGTCAGCCAGGTCTTGGGCCAGGATATCCTCACGCGCCTGGAGAGGGAGGGAGAGAGAGAGAGAGAGAGAGAGAGAGAGAGAGAGAGAGAGAGAGAGAGAGAGAGAGAGAGAGAGAGAGAGAGAGAGAGAGAGAGAGAGAGAGAGAGAGAGAGAGAGAGAGAGAGAGAGAGAGAGAGAGAGAGAGAGAGAGAGAGAGAGAGAGAGAGAGAGAGAGAGAGAGAGAGAGAGAGAGAGAGAGAGAGAGAGAGAGAGAGAGAGAGAGAGAGAGAGAGAGAGAGAGAGAGAGAGAGAGAGAGAGAGAGAGAGAGAGAGAGAGAGAGAGAGAGAGAGAGAGAGAGAGAGAGAGGTGTAGGGATACAGAGAATGGGGGATAGAAAATGAGAGACACATAAAGGGTATAGAGGGATAGTGAGAGAAACAGAGAGAAAGATAAGAGGAAGAGACAATAGTCAGAACCACAGTGTGTCTCTGAGCAATTCTACAGTTTGTTTGTAGAAGTCTGAGCTTGTGTCCTCCTCACTCACTGGGGTGAATTTCTCGGCCTCCAGTAGCTGCCTGCGCAGAGTGCTAATCTCGTCCTGCAGTTGCTGCGTCTTGCTGGGGGTGGTGCACTTGAGCGAGTGCTGCCTCTCGAAGTCCGTCTCTGTCTGGGCTTTGCGCAGCTCAAACTGAAGCTGATATACCTGCCCATCATAGAAAAAGAAAAGACTACTGTCACAAATACTGTGACCGCAGTATTTGACCACAGTTGCTTCAACATGTTTCCTATTGTCTCTTGTTGTTTCTTACAGTAAATGAAATGTATCTCTTAAAGATGGAATCCGCAGTAGGGGAAACAGCACCACTGTCCGCCCCACGGCTGTTGTTGTTGTTTTGTTGACGAAACAAGAGCTGGGGAGCGTCGTGCATTGTAAAAAAATAGATATTTGCAGTACATATGCTGCTGTTCTATCGCGTGTGCAATCATGTCAGAGGGGGAAAAAAATGTGTTCGTTGTTTGCATTAATTTCTTTGTTGTAATATCGCAAACTGACGTGGCAGTTTCACCATTAAGGATTCCAGCTTTAACACGTTTCTACACCAAAATAATGCTGGTATTAGTTCAATCCACTTTACAATACTTTTGGTCAACTCCGTAAGAACACTGTCAACCTGTAACAACACTGTCAATACTGTAACAACACTGTCAATACCGTAACTTATCACTTCATGTAACGTAGTGCAGTCATCACCACTCCTGAATATCACACAGCTAACCCTTTTACCCTTACCTGCAGGTTGAGGTCGCTACAGTGGATGTTGGCGACCGACCTCTCCTCGATGGCAGCCGTGTACCGCACATACAGGTCACACTTCTCGTCCTTCAGCTTCAAGATGTCGTGGTGCGCGGCAGCCAACTGCTTCCTCATGCGGCCATGGTCGGCCTTAAGACGGCGAGATTCCTCCCCCTGCTCCAGAGTCTGACCTAGCTCCGCCTCCAGGGAGGTGCAGCGCATCCCCAGCCGACTGGCCTCCTGCCGAGCCTCCTGCAGCTCCTTCTGCATCCCTGTCACGGCTCTGACCAGGTACTCCGTCAAGTCCGAGTACTTAATCAGGCCTGGGAGGAAATCAGGTTAGGATGGACACACTACACCCTGCTGCTAACCCAGGACTACTGATTGGACTATGTATAATTTCCCACCAAATATTTTTACCAAATGATTTACTCCAAAGATTATGTGAATAATTTATAGTTAGAATACTGTTTACTGATGAATAGAATGAACACATTGTACTGTTTTCAAGCCGACAGGTCAACTTAAAAAAAGAGCCATCATCCTTCAAACAAGGTAACACGCCCCTCTCCTTAACACAGGGCCTAAATGACCCACATGGGAAACAGGTCATGTGTTGTGTGCTACTCACCACTGAAGCCAGAGGGCTGGGCGCTGGGCTTACGGCCTGTGACCTGGGTGTAGAGGGTGGGGTAGTGGATCATCAGGCTCTCCAGCAGGGCCATTGCTCCGTCCCTCCCCTGGATGCGCAGCAGGTCCAGCATGTGACCTAAAAAAGACAAAGGGTTAAATAGGACACAGGCCTTGGTCACAACGTAAACCAAACACATAGATGGACTGTTTTATGGACTGTTATTCATAAAAATGTACTGTTGTATTTCATCATTAATTTAGTAGTTTTATAGGGACAGACACTATTAAAATATGGACATGTTGAGTTATAAACATTTATGAATTGCAGAACTAATTTTCACCACCAGTTATAAGACATGCTCAAGAGTGTAGATATACACTAAGTACACAAAACATTAGGAACACCTTCCTAATATTGAGTTGCACCCCCTTTTGCCTCAATTCCTCGAGGCATGGACTCTAGAAGGTGTCAAAAGCGTTCCACAGGGATGCTGCCCCATGTTGACTCCAATGCTTCCCACAGTTGTGTCAAGTTGGCTGGATGTCCTTTGGGTGGTGGACCATTCTTGATACACACTGTTGAGCGTGAAAAACCCAGCAGCGGTGCAGTTCTTGACACACTCAAACCAGTGCGCCTGGCACCTACTACCATACCCGTTCAAAGGTACTTTAATATTTTGTCTTACCCATTCACTCTTTGAATGACACACATACACAATCCGTTTAAAACTTTTTGGAGTTTTTCCCCTGTAGGATGGCCAGAGTTAGGGTGACTAAATCAATGGAGGCCATGTGGTCAAAAATCTGGAAAATTGCATCATGTCAGCTAGGCTGGATTCTGTGCAAGAATAAAGGCTACTGGCTACCACTTTCCCGTTGAACTCGTCACCTTTCTTCTTGAATCCGTAGGACATACATATAGAGGTAAGATGGATATCGATTTTAAGACATGACAGTATTTTCATATTTGAGTTTACGCTTTTCATATTAATTCGAAATTCCTGTCCTTTTTCGAAGATTTCTCACAAAAACAAGCGTATCTCTGTGAAATGTTAACGGAGCACTGAGCATAGAACAACCTTTTCATTTTCAAATCCTTTTACATTTAATTCAGCTCGTGTCATGGTAATTTTGATTTTTGCCACCAGCGGAAACAACTTTGAAGACAACGACCACAAAATGTAAAATCCTCAAAAGTTGTTATGAGAAGCCTGCACCGCTATGTCAACAGAGCTCGGCACTTATTAACGGATGTGTATTAGATTACGATATCCAACTTTTTAAAATAATGCTACTGATATGTTAGAGAAAGACCCCACTGAATGATTCAGCACATGAATAATCATATTTGTCTTGGTCAAATGTATTTTATAACATAAGGAAGTTAAATTTAATCACCAAAGCTGGGCAGAGTTGGTAGGCATCCTACAGTATCTCTTACTCATCCAAATTCCTCCCAACTCAGTGGCCTTGTGGTTAAAGTGTCCATCCTGAGATTGCAAGGTCGGTTCCTGGTCGAGTCATACCAAAGACTAAAAATGGGATCTGATGCCTCTCTGCTTGGGACTCAGCATTAAGGAGATGGATTGGGGGTCAGGCCCTGTGACATACTAGCGTCCTGCCCAGGGGGGTGTACTCAAGCTGCCTCACTCTACCGAAACAGGACATAGGCTCCTACTCCTATGGGCCGTTCTGGCTGGCCCAAGGCTTACTACTAACTCCTCTAAAGAAATGTTTTCACAAAACCAAGTGAAAAAATCAACACCAATAGAATCAAATTGATTTGAATAGAATACAACAGAATAGAAAAACGATAGAATAGAAAAAATACAAATAGCATACAACAGAATATAATCTAAAGTACTACAATAGAAAATAATAGAATCTAATAGAAATGAATAGAATAGATGTCTTACTGGTCCTCATGGAGCGGTTGGTGAGCTTGAGGCAGGAGAGGATCTCGTCTTCATCCATCTCTGTGAGGACCCTGGCCTGGCGCAGGTAGGGGATCAACATACATGGTTTCACACCCAGGGAGATACGATGACGGTTGTCGTTGATCAGCTCCCATACATCCTCCTCACCCATCTCCTTAAGGTCGGACCCCTCCGGAACACACTCCGCTGCCATGGTGAGTGTGGGCGTGTGTGAGGCGACACACTTCGAGTGAGTATCACAGTCAATGGAGGTCGCAGGCAGATGCAGTCCCTGCAGACACAGATAAGACACACACACTCAATCCCACACACCTAGTATGATCGCTGTCCGATGCTGGGTGAAAAGCAAACTTTCAGAGACACAGGGACTCCACCTCTGTATGAGATATATTTATTTTCCACGCCCAGTTGGTGTAGGCGTCAATGCACTCAAGGGTGTGTGTGTGTGGGAAAACCTGAAAGACAAGAAACATACTCCCCACTAAATCAGTGCCCACGCACACAATGAGGGACTGCTCATGCACGCATACAATAACCTGAAGATGTGTACATTTCACAGTTGTAAACATCATATTGTCCCGTACCTCCTGTGCTTCACTGATCTAGGCTTATTGTACCTTTTGTTTGCACTACATGGCACTGATTCAATATCCGCAGCTAGAACACAAAGCTACTTGCCTTCCTCCATGTTCTTTATTACTGAAGCCATATTGCACTGTTTGTTGAATGGGGCCACGTCACATTAACGAAATAATTAATAATTATGTATCTTAACGACAGTGGTTGTGATTCACAACCACTGTCGTTAAGATACAGAATTAACCTATATCATTCATTCATTCATTCATTCATTCATCCATGCAAATTACTATAGCTACAGCCTTAGGCCAATCATTGTAATTTCGTAAATGAAGGATCTCTATAGCAAGACGAATAATTCACCCAAGTTTCGTCAAATATTATCTTCTTCAGTGCGGTCTGAGATATCGCGTGTGACTAAACGGACGGACGGACGGACACAGATCCACAGTCCCCTCCTTGATTTCATCTTGGGGAAAAACAATAGATCAAGAGATAGGGGATATTCGCTGGAAATATACCACCTGTATATATATATACATGCTTCATATTTTGTTGTTACCATATGCGACTCTTATTACCAAGTGTAGCCTAGTAAACTAATACTATGCCAAAGTTTGGCTATGATAACAAAACCTTTGATACAAAAAGGTTGGCCACACCTTATTTGCCTTTGGTCTGTACACGATAGCATTTATTCAAGTAGGCTACAAAACTGGCAAATGCAGGGAGGAAATACTGAGAAACAAGAATACACAGAGATGTTACTGAATAACCATGAGGAATTTCAGGAATTGAGTACAATTCAAACGCTTCTATTTAAAGTAAAATACATAAAGGCCTACTTAAAAAAGCGTAAAATGACTTCTTATAATATTTACAAAACATAACTAAAATGGATTAGTGCCATATACCTTTTCTTGGGAGTCGCAGGTGTAGCCTATATTTAATCACCATGAACGACCCTACGCGTGCGAGCAGCGCTCTTCCCGCCAATGACAGCAGATGGGCGAGGAGGACAACTAAACTGACTAATCGTACAAAGTTACTAATCAACCAATCAAAAAAGAAATAGTCTGGGTTATTACTGATGGACTATAGCCTAATAAAAGAACAAACAAAGACATTAAGCTATTTCCTGGTAACATTCCTAGGGCAATTGGGTTATTCCTTGTGAAATTAAATATTAAAAGGCTGGGCATTAATATGGACTTGGTCCCCCCTTTGTTGCTATAACAGCCTCCACTCTTCTGGGAAGGCTTTCCACTAGATGTTGGAACATTGCTGCAGGGACTTGCTTCCATTCAGCCACAAGAGCATTAGTGAGATCAGGCACTGATGTTGGGCGATTAGGCCTGGCTCGTGGTAGGCTTTCCAATTCATCCCAAAGGTGTTCAATGGGGTTGAGGTCAGGGCTCTGTGCAGGCCAGTCAAGTTCTTCCACACTGATCTCAACAAAGCATTTCTGTATGGACCTCGCTTTGTGCATGGAGGCATTGTCATGCTGGAACAGGAAAGGGCCTTCCCCAAACTGTTGCCACAAAGTTGGAAGCACATAATCGTCTAGAATGTCATTGTATGCTGTAGTGTTAAGATTTCCCTTAACTGGAACTAAGGGGCCTAGCCCGAACCATGAAAAACAGCCCCAGACCATTATTCTTCCTCCACCAAACTTTACAGTTGGCACTATGCATTTGGGCAGGTAGCGTTCTCCTGGCATCCGCCAAACCCAGATTCATCCTTCGGACTGCCAGATGGTAAAGAGGGATTCATCACTCCAGAGAACGCGTTTCCACTGCTCTGGAGTCCAATGGCGGCAAGCTTTACACCACTCCAGCCGATGCTTGGCATTGTGCACAGTGATTTTAGGCTTGTGTGCGGCTGCTCGGCCATGGAAACCCATTTCATGAAGCTCCCAACTAACAGTTCTTGTGCTGAAGTTGCTTCCAGAGGCAGTTCGGAAGTTGGTAGTGAGTGTTGCAACCGAGGACAGATTTTTACGTGCTACGCACATCAGCACTCGGCGGTCCCTTCTGTGAGCTTGTGGGGCCTACCATTTCACGGCTGAGCCGTTGTTTCTCCTAGACGTTTCCACTTCCGCTTCACACTTTACAATTACAGCAATTACAGTTGACCAGGGCAGCTCTAGCAGGGCAGAAATTTGACGAACTGATTTGTTGGAAAGGTGGCATCCTATGACGGTGCCACGTTGAAAGTCACTGAGCTCTTCAGTAAGGCCATTCTACTGCCAATGTTTGTCTATGGAGATGGTATGGCTGTGTGCTCGATGTTATACACCTGTCAGCAACAGGTGTGGCGTAAATAGCCAAATCCACTAATTTGAAGGGGTGTCTACATACTTTTGTATATATAGTGTATAAATGTTTAGCTCATGAGATGTCACATGGCAAATACATTTGAATAATGTGGAATCCTGGTTGCTATTTAAATATGACATTTGCAATGGTGTCAGAACTTAACTGGAAAATGTATCATTGAGATGACACATCGGTGGTTGCACCTCCAAAACCACATTCATTCCATTGAGTTACTTCCTTACTGCCTATGTAGGCTATTTACTTGGAGCAGCTTTGAATTATAGCCTGTGATATGAAAGGTATTTTTGAAAAGTAGCCTAGACACTGTGTGTGCAATACATGGGTGTAGTAGTCCAATGACCAATGGAACTAGGCTGTTGTTTTTGTGACAACCAACGAAACCATCAACAACAACCAGTTTTCTCAAGTTTAAGGTATGAGAAACAATATGAATCCACCCCACTGTGACTGATTTCTCAATCAACACTGACAGATGCCCATATATGAGACTGGCTAGACTGGTATATAGTCATTTGGTGTCACAGTGGAAAAGTGCAGAACATACCAACTACATATGAAAAATAAATAAATTGTAACTTCGGTATGTGTCCCTTCATCCATCAACACAGACACCAAGGCTGCTTTTACACAGGCAGCCAAATTCAGATATTTTTTCCCCCTAATTGGTCTTTTGACCAATCAGATCAGCTCTGAAAAAGATTGGTTGTGAAAAGATCTGATGGGATTGATCAACAGACCAATTAGAGGAAAAAAATATCTTAGTCTTATGGCTTGGGGGTAGAAGCTGTTGAGAAGTCTTTTGGACCTAGACTTGGCACTCCGGTACCGCTTGCCGTGCGGTAGCAGAGAGAACAGTCTATGACTAGGGTGGCTGGAGTCTTTGACAATTTTGAGGGCTTTCCTCTGACACCGCCTGGTATAGAGGTCCTGGATGGCAGGAAGCTTGGCCCCAGTGATGTACTGGGCCGTACGCACTACCCTCTGTAGTTGCCATACCAGGCGGTGATGCAACCAGTCAGGATGCTCTCGATGGTGCAGCTGTAGAATTTTTTGAGGATCTGAGGACCCATGCCAAATCTTTTCAGTCTCCTGAGGGGGAATAGGCTTTGTCGTGCCCTCTTCCTGTGCTTGTGTAGGTGTAATTCAGTGATTTGAAAGCAAATTCCTAGTAGGCATCCACTATATGCTTTCACCTATCATGTATCCTTAGATCAGAGCAGATGAGCGAGAGGATGCGATGAAAGGAAGCCTTTATAGACTATTGAGACGCATCATAGGAGGAAACATAACAGGTTAGTGGGTGGTCCACCAGCTGATCTTGATCTGTACCAACTGAAAGGCTGTGGCCTCACTGATGTGTAACCTGGCCTTCTCAACCTTACAATTCAATTCAATGTGTGTATTATAATAGCACCTAAACGGTCATGTAACAGGCAAACAAAGCCACTGGCAAAGCTACCTGAGCGCTCGAGGCCAAGCCTTTAAACAAAAGCTAAAGCTTCCTATAACAAAGGTTTCTATGACAGTAAGTACACAAACTACTCCTTGATCCGTCAGGGGGAATGTAATTAGTGACTGGCTTGGTTCCAGATCATTTTTCATGCAACATTAAGAGTTGGCTATACAGCACAAACAGATCTGATTTAGGACCAGTTCGGGGCTTCCCTTCCCTTGCTGGAGCCCCAAGCCGTGACAAAAGGCACTTCAGGAACGCATGAGATTAGTGTATAATCTGGTTATATAAATGGATTAGATGTCCAGAGGTGAATAGAGAATCAACTCCAAAGGGGCTTGGTGTTGATTCACAAAGAAAACCCTAAACCCTGGAGAGGGGACCATTTGGGACCACTTCCTGACTATGATGTCAGCGACTGCTTATTGGGTGGGGGAACCAGCCAATTGTGACTGACTATTATCTGATATTTGACTTTGATGGACAGAACCTTTAATTTATGATAAGTGAAGCTTAAGGGCATTGCATGATGTTGTTTCTCTGTTTGTTATTATGACATATGATTATTCACAGGCTGGCTTTAGTGATTCCATACTTAAGATTTAGCTAGTTTGTGGATATTAACTAAAGAAAGAATAGCAAATGTTGCTTTTATTGTTCATATATGTGTAGATGTGTATCTTCAGTTTATCCATGGACAATATTATTTTCACAGGCTGGCAGGATGTATCTGTGCATATATTAAATAAACTCTTCATTTTATCAACTGAAAATAAACTGAAACAAAATATTCTGAAAACCTAAATTGCCCAAACATGGCCAGGTGGAGAGCTTCCACCCCAAGTCCAGCTCCCTAACCCTAACAGCCAGAGTAACATAGAACACCATCGAGCAGTAATACCCTACAACTATGATGGATCTCTATCTCCCATCTACTCCGTGGGTAATCCTACGATGGTGGTTTTCAGTCATGTAATAGTCAGAGGGTCTCCTGACCAATTGGTGTCTGCAGGCGCGCGGCCAGGGCTAGGGAGATGCGTCGTAGCGCCCCCTGGTGCTGGGGGAACTCCTGCTGGACGCGGTGCAGGATGGTGGCCACAGTGTGCAGACGCTCCTCCTGCCGCCGCAACGCAGGCTCCAAGGCTTCGCCGGTGGACAGGGCGCTGTAGCGTCCCTCACGCACCGCTTGGAGCTGCTTGGCCCGGCCCTGGAGGGAGACCAGACGGGCCAGGTTCTAGAGGGAGGGAGAGAGAGGAGAGATGAAGGAGACGGGAGAGCTGGGGAGGGAGGAGAGAGAGAGAGAGAGAAAGGGAAGAGAGAGAGAAAGGGAGGATAGAGAGAGAGAGAAAGAACCAGACCTAGGAAGGAAAATAAGGATGGATAAGGGATTTAAAAAGACAAGACATGACATGAAAAGAGATATTCAAATAGCTATGCACAGTGAAAACCACTTCTCAACTATGGATACCAATAAATTGGGCAGGAATAATGTTGAGTGAATGGGTGAATGTGTCAACATCGCATACCCTCTCCTTGGTGTCCTGCAGACAGTGGAAGTCTGAGGTGAGGACAGTTCTGGCGCTGTGGAGCTCTCCCAGGTGCAGCTGTTTGTCCCTCAGACTGCTGCTCAGAATGGCCTGGCCCTGCTGCAGCTCCCTGAGTACCCCATCACACTCCTCCGCTTGCTGTTAGGGTGGGGAGACACACACAACATAGACACACATATTAAGCATATACGTACTGTACATACGCACACCCACCAACACACCAACCGACCCAGTTCTCACCGACTCACCCACCCGCCGACCCATCCACTTCCATACACCCACACCCCCCCACCTTCTGTGTGTCCAGTATTTTCCGGCGCAGGCCCTGCAGGATGCCGTGGAAGTCGGTGTGTGTGGGCTGCTTGCGGTTGGTGCGTGCCTGAGCCTCACTGCGCATCACGACAGTCTCCCTGCGAGCCACCACTCCCTCCATCTCCCTCAGTAGGCGCTCCTGCTGCTTCATCAGCTGACGGTAGCGCACCTGTAGGGACACACTCACATGGATACTTGATTCTTGCCTCCAGTACAGGGCATTGATTCATTACCCAGTAAAAGCATTGGAGGGGGTGAAACAGGTGTATGAGTGTGTGAGGTGTCCATCTATTTCACATTTAGTGCGCTAAGGAATCGAATCAAACTTTATTTGTATAGGCAGCAACACAATGTTGTAGTGTGCTATATGGGGACATAGTGTATCAGTCTGCAGTAGGAGCGACAAAGTAGTGCACTATGTGAAAAATGGTGTGATGTGAGATTTGCTCTTGGTTTCTCCAGTGTGTGTGATGTTACCTCCATGCGGTGGATCTCAGCCCTCATGGTGCGGACGTCTCCCCGGCCCACCTCAGAGTCCACAGCCGACCTGGTCTCTCTCACTAGCTGGGTCTTCTTCTCCCACAGCATGATCTGACGCCTGAAACCCACACACAAATAAACATGGGTGAAATAAACAAACACACACACACATAACACAAACATGTGAAACACACACGCACGTACACTCGAATGAGGTACAAGATACAGACTGACAGATAGACAGAGGCTCATGTTTCTAAACCGACTACTTGCTACTGTTTGACTCACTCTGACTCCACCAGACTGTTGAACAGCCTGTCCTTCTCCTCCTGGATCCTCTCTAGCTTCATCTGCATCTCAATGGAGTCTCTCTCTGCCTCCTACACACACAACATTACAGAAATACACTGTTATACATGAAGTACAATGGTGTGGAGGCATTTCTATATCTATATGTCATATTTAAGTCTATATACAGTATGTCTAGCATACTGCCCTTCAATTTGGTCAAAAGTATTTGATCTGTTGTAATGGCTAGGTATTATCTGATTAATGTGGTATTTAGTTTCCGGACACAAGAACAAGCCTGTTGATCAGAAATTGCTGTCTGTCTAGACAGAAAAATACTTTTGTAGTTAAAAAAATTACTTAGTTAGTATACTAGGCAGTGGTTTAGGACTGAAACATACATATTAGTATTTGTATGTGTACGTATTTGACTGAGGGACTGATTAACACCAGAAACACCCCCCACCATGAACACCCTCCACCCTGAAAGTATTCTGGTTACAGGAGAAGGAGAAATGTACTAGATGGTAGCTGTCCTTGCCATGATTATTGTATGCGCATAATTTGCAAAATGTTATTTTATTCTGTAGTGTCTTGTAAGCCCATGTGGGCTGGGCACCGGTAGGTGTATGACACTTTAATAAATCATATCTATCTCTATATCCACTGAGCGTGTGTTGTAGTCATGGTGTGGATGGAGAGTTGTGTCCGTAGTGTGAGCAGCGCGGTGCTCTGGGCCGTTTCTCCTGGGTCAGTGTGTGTTTACATACTCTCGGTGCGGACTTTCCTCTGCTGTAGGATGGTGAATTGGGTCTGCAGTGTGAGCAGGGCGGCGCTCCGGGCCTGTTTCTCTTGGGTCAGTCTCACTAGTTCCCCCTGCTGCCGCAGCCAGAGCTGCTGCTGCCCCTTGATCTCTCCTCCCACCCCCTCCAGCTGCTTGGTCAGAGTACTGGCCCGGATCTCCAACGGGCCCAGGTCCTCGTGCTGTTGACGTAAGTAGGGATGTGATCAAGACAACATAGATAATCAGGAACCTTTTGAAACGTTTCAAATCGATACTAGCTCCAGTCTTATTGTAGAGGATGGTGCTCTCATAGACATAGAATATCATTTTAGTTCTGTAGGTGGTATCTATTTTAGATTCAGTACCTTCAGTCCTTTATTCTTAGACAGAACTTACACTGGTCAGTGCTCGGTTGTAAGTTAACTCTCACCCCAGTGCTGGCGATGAGCTGCTCGATCTTCTTGTTGTAAACGTTGATGGTGGCCTGCTTGCGCTCGATGACGGTGACACGCTTGGTGATCCTGGCCTCGCTGGCGCTGAGCAGTTGGTTGCGGCGGCTCATCTCCGTCTCCAGCGAGGCGAGGGTGCGAGCCAGACCCTCCAGACGCAGGGTGACGTTACTTCTCTCCAGCGTCACCGCCGCCATTTCGTTCTCTAGGCAGGACAGCTGGGCCTCCTGGTATGGTGAAGAGAGAGGGAGAGACACAGAGTGGTTTGAACACAGAGATACATTGCACTAACAAAGTTTCATATGTAGCATTGTGGTTGGTGTGGTTATCAATTTACCCTTTCATTTTCTTTGTCTACACAGGTTATTGAAAAACTAGCTATACCAATGTTCATCTTAAATAACAACCAGATTAAACTCCTTCTGTACTGTAATTCTACAAAGTCTCCCATTCCTAACACATCTCCACAATATTATTGACAATACACAGCAAATTTTTTTTGTAATGGTATGAATTACTTGAAAACTCCCAAAATAAACTTGATGGGAAAAAAAGTTACGTGAGCCCCAAATACGACGATCAACGCTCACCTTCTCCCTCTTGTGGGCAGCCATCTTGTCGGTGAGGCGTCGGGAGTACTTGGTGGCCTTGTCGTGGGTGAGATGCTCCTGCATCTTGGACATGATGCGGTCCTCCAGCTCGATGCGCCGCACCCACTCCTTCTCCGTCTGCTTCCTCAGGGAGGACACCTCCATCTGGCGCACCCCACACTCCTGGAGAGAGGGAGGAGAGAGGGGAGGGGGGAGAAGAGAGATGGGGAGATGGGAGGGAGCGGGACAGGGGTTAGAAGTGTTTCATCGTACTATCATACACTTACATGAGTCACGACAACAACAATACAACATTCCAGTCACTTCATATTGAGCAGATAATGCATTCAGAGGAGCCTGCATAGGGAAAGAACAAAATATACACCAAGAAAAACCACAATGGAAGCAAGTCTTTTGACCTCATTGTGTTTATCCTCAATGATTCATTTCAATGTGGGTATTGTTGATTCCACTTGGCTAAAGCAACCTATACGCATTCAAATGTGTCAAATAAAACCAATTCATTCATTCACTCACTGTGTTGACGCGTTGCAGTGTCTGCTCGGTCTCCTGCAGTGTCCTCATGTAGATGCTGTACTGGGCCTTCAGCGCCTCCTGCTGGCTGTGGCTCTGGGAGATCAGCTTCTTGGAGGTGGCGCTGTCCAGCTGGGTCCTGTTCAGTAGTACTGTCAGCAGCTCATTACGCTCCTCCTCCCGCGTGATGGACTTCTTGAAGCCCTCGATCTCGGTGTCTAAAGAGCGGACCTGGTGGGTGGCCGTGCTGGATGGAGGGAAGGAGGGAGGGAGGGAGGGATCGAGGGAGGGGGAGATTGATAGACGTGTACATGGTGGCATCCCACAGGTGTACAGCATGTCCAGTCTCAAGGAGAAAGTTTGACCAGAGCAGACCAGCAGCACTGATGCACAGCAAATACAAATTGTATTGTAAATAGACATTGGACACTGGCCAATGGACATCTTGCCAAAAGTAGTGCATTATATATGGAATATGGTTTCCATTTCAAGTCTATCCAGTGTGTATTCTCTGCCACCGTAGAGCGTCTAGCATGGCAGTGTAGGCCTCGTCTCGTCATGCCCACCAGGCTGCTGTTCTACACTGTGTGGTGAGGTGTGTGTGTGTCACAGGTGGCTGGTGGCATCTTAATAGGGGAGGACGGGCTCATAGTAATGGCTGGAACGGTATAAATGGAATGGTAACCAACACATCAAACACATGGTTCCCATGTGTTTGATACCATTCCATTCACTCCATTCCAGCCATTACAGTTTTTTCTGATTGGTTAAGCACATTTTTTGTAACTAATTGGCTATTTTTGCAAAACTCTACACACAAATAAGAAAACCTTTCACCCAATTATCAAAACATTGTAGTTCTCTTGCAAAAGCGAACACAGCTAGATTAACTCTTCACACCTTCTTAAAAATGGTGTTTTATATCAAACAGTAAACACAAGCCATCATCTACTAAGCACACAATGTGCCAACTACACACTGATGGTATGAATACAAAACACATCTGGCTTTTGCTTTCTCTGTGTACAGATGTCAATTTGAGGTCATACTTTTGTCATAGTGTCATGTAAACATACAAGGATCCAAACTTCAAGTATTGGTGTTTATTCACACTCATCAAAACCAAGACAAAGTCAGAACACAAAATAGTAATTTCACAAAAAAAAGAAAAACAATCAGCCTACATCATGTCGTCTTTCTGGGTCCGGCCACAAAATGTCGTCCACATCGCATGCGATATCCTCCAGTCCAAGGCACCGGGGAAAATATCTCCTTGAATGCCGTATCCAGGCCTGACATGATGCCTGGTCAATATCTCCACATGCCTCCTCCATTGCCTGTAAAAGGGCTACCTGTTGATGAGGATGACGGTCGTACACTTTCCAGCGCCAGGCAGAGAAGAACTCCTCGATGGGATTTAAGAATGGAGAGTATGGAGGGAGGTTGAGTGCCATGAAGAATGGGTGGTCTGTAAACCAGTTGCGGACCAAAGCAGCCCTATGGAAACTAACATTGTCCCATATGATGACATATCGGGTATGCTCTGGTCTCTGAACAGTGAGATGTCATGTAAGGTGTCCAGGAATGCAATAATGTGTGCAGTGTTGTATGGGCCTAAGGTTGCATGATGGTGAACAACACCATTTTGGCTTATAGCTGCACACATGGTTATGTTACCACCACGTTGTCCTGGGACATTGATGATGGCACGGTGTCCAATAATGTTCCTGCCACGTCTCCTGGTTTTACTGAGGTTAAAACCGGCCTCATCTACAAAAAGTAGCTCATGTCCCATGGCATCTGCTTCTAGTTCCATCACTCTCTGGACAAGACAAAACAAATGCAACACATCAGGCCCATGCACAGCACTACAGTATGCACTTCCAAATTCAGAACCAATGACACTATAGCTTACCTGCACATAGTCATATCGCAGTTGCTTTACACGTTCTGTGTTTCTCTCGAAAGGAACTCTGTAAATTTGCTTCATTCTTATTCTGTGGCGCGCAAGTACACGACTTAGTGTAGAAATACTTACACTGTGTATATTTTGAAAGATGGTGTCATTATCAATTATGCGCTGCTGTATTTCGCGCAGTCTTATTGCATTATTGGCAATCACCATGTTCACTATATGGGTCTCTTGCTCTGGAGTGAACATTCTTCCTCTGCCCCCAACATCTGGACGTCTAGCAATTCTGTAAAGTAACAATTTCAGTATTTTTGCATGTATGGTACTGTTGTGTTTCTCATTAGAGTATGGCAGTGCTACAAAGTAGTTACCGATTCTCATTTCGAAATGTCCTAATGATACTTGCCACAGTGTAGCGGCTCAAATTAGGCTGAACCCGTTGGCCAGCTTCCCTCAGGGTCATCCCATGGTTGATGACATGGTCCACTATTGTAGCTCTGATGTCATCAGTTATTCTATTTCTTACTCTTCTTACCCTTCCTCTTTCCCCTCCTCGTCCTCTTCTTGCTCCTCCTTGTCCTCTTCCTCTAACCCTCTCGCTTCTTCAACTCCACGTCCTCTTCCTCCAACTTCTTCAACTCCACGTCCTCTCCCTCGGCCTCCTCGGCCTCCTCTGATTCTCACTCTTCTCCCTCTTACTGCTCCTTCCATTGTACTCCACACAGACAGCTTACCTGTGGCTTATTTATAGTGCTTAGGCTGATTGCAAAGTGAACTAATTATCTACAACACTTTTCACATGTGCAAGTGTGCCAGACAGTTGGCAAAATAGTGTTAATGATAGCCATACATGTGTATAATTTTGCTAGGAGTGTGTTGGAAATTTGGTAATTGAGTGTAAGCAGTGAGTTGTGTTTAAAGTTCTGCAAAAAGAGTGTTGTGGAGTGAATTGTGCCTACAGTTTTGCAAAGTGTGTGTTACAAAATTGTAAACTGAGTGCAAAGCAGTGTTTGTGCTTTTAGTTTTGCAAACTCAGTGAGTGGTTTTGCTATACGTATTAATAGTTTTAGAAATTGTGCTACAAGAATCACGATTAGCGCTTAAGCATTCAGAAAAAACTGTAATATGAGCCGTCCTCCCCTCAGCAGCCTCCTGTGGTGTGTCGACTCTACACAGTGCTAGAAGTTTAAGTGTCCTCACCGTAGAGCGTCCAGCATGGCGGTGTAGGCGTCGTCTCGTCTCCTCATGCCCACCAGGCTGCTGTTCCACTGCTGCAGCAGTTGCTTCCTCTCCATCACCAAAGAGTCCATCTCCATCTGGGCCTGCATCGAGAGACTTCACACCATTCACCACCATTCCCCATTCCTTCTGTGTGTACAGCTTTTGACTCAGCCTAAGCAGTAACACATTTATGATTAAAACATTAGTTGAATCAGGTGTGCTACTGCTTGGCTGGAGCAAAAGCCTGCACCCACCCTGGAGTGGACAGTAGTGTACCTCAGAGAGGGCCTCCTTGGCTGCCTGGGTCTCCTCAGACTGGGCGATGGTCTGGACTTCATACAGAGCTATCTGCTCCGTCAGCCGGTCCATGTGTTTGGTCAACCGCTCCACATACAAGTCCTGAGATAGAGGGGGGGAGGTAGAGAGAGATAGGGGTGGTAGAGAGAAAGAGAGAGAGGGGGGTAGGGAGAGAGAGGGGTGGAAGAGAGAGAGGGGTGGAAGAGAGAGAGCGAGAGAGGGGGGTAGGGATGGTAGAAAGAGAGGGATGGAAGAGAGAAAGAGAGAGAGGGGGGTAGGGAGAGAGAGGGGTGGTAGAGAGAGAGGGGTGGAAGAGAGAGAGCGAGAGAGGGGTAGAGAGAGAGAGAGGGTCATATTAGCAATCACCTGTAATACACTGCCTGAGAAGACACAGCCAAAGAAATAAGAATAATTCGAAATTCTATTTCTAGACCCTTAGCAACTGGTCCAGGTCCAGTTTTGCGATTTGGCTCAGAATGGTTAACATTAGATATAACATGCCATTCGGCTGATCTTGAATCAGTTGTAAAAGAAGGAAGGTGTGTGTCCTGACCTGTTTGTGTTTCTGCTCCTCTGCCTGGGTCTTCTCGGAGTGGGCCTTGCGCGAGGCGTTTTTCATGGCTGTGATGTCAGAGTGCAGGTCGGCGTTAACCTCCTGGATGTAGAACAGACGCAGTGCCAGGTTCTCTACCTCATTCTGCAGCTGGGACACTGAGGGAGGAGGTGATAGACGTAGTTAGGGACAGGAGTTTTTCCTGACTATGTCACCTGACCAGGAAAACCTTTAGGTGATAGTTATGGGCTATTATAACTAGGCTAGGGTCCTGATTTTTTCCTTGATTAGGTTAAGAAAAAGTCCTGGCCCAAGCCGTAGTACAGATATAGGATCTTAATTTGACCTATATTGTCACAGCAAAATAATCCTGCAGCAACAGGATTTTAACGTTTAGTCCATAATGTTGCTTGATCGGTGGTTAAGCTATTAGCTGGCCAAAACTAGGCTACATGAAAAGTGTAATACTGTTGGTGTTAGTGTAGGTTTTCAGTGAATTTATGTAAATTACAAAGCTCATTGCATTTCCTGTGGTGCACGAAAATTCTCAGCAACAAAAGAGTGATCAAATTAAGATCCTACATTTGTAACACAGGGACAACAGCCTATGTTCACAGAAACTTGTGCTTATGACTGTTGATGATTCAATGTGTCTATGTTTCTTGAACAGTTGGATAGTATCTATACAATCCTAGTATATCTGTCCCTATCAAGTCAGTGAGTGCTATCACCGCAGAATTTAAAAGAAGGCAGACTAACTGTATATCTCTATGGGTCTCACCGTGTGACCTCTGCTTGCCGGCCTGGCTGGCTGTGGTGCGGTACTGGCTTCGGACCCCTTCCAGCTGATCCTGGGCCTGTCTGCGCTGGGCGGCTGCCTGTGTGTTGGTCTCGTGACGGTCCTCCAGACAGGCCTGGAGTCTGGCCAGCTCCTGCTGTATGCCGTACAGCTCCACGCCCAGCTCCTCTCGGTGGTCGCTCTCAGACCTCTCTATTGCCATCTAGGGAGATGGGTGGAGGAGTAGAGGGAAAGAAAGCATAGGTTGGGGTCAGAATTGCATAGGACAAATGCATTAGAAATGCACTGCAAGGCCTGTGGATGTTTTTTTAATGTTATAACAATAGTGATTAATCCTTGTAAATCAATTGTTGTTGCTTATAGATCATTTCTAGTTGCAGATTAGTTTATTCTGTGTTTTGAAATGAAAGCACAGGGTCATGTTTCGAGATTGAGCCAAAACAAGTCATTGGCGCCCTCTCCTGGGAAAAGAGTGCCTTCAAAAAGGGGACCCATAAACGGTATGAGTCATCCTGCATGTATACAGTAACGTGGATGTCCATGTTGATTTGATTGTAAACCATTGTAAAGGATGAAGAGTCTTTGCTTCAGAAGAAGAGACCTACTGCACCTTCTCTCTCAGCTCCAAGTTGAGTCTCTCCAGTTGCTTATGGAGGTGGCTCTTCAGTGCAGTCTGGAACCTTTTCATCAGTGGCTGCAGGCAGATTGGAAAAACCATACTAAGACGTTCATCTGATGAGCATAACAGGGTTTAAACCTTAAGGTATTTAAAACAATGTTAGCAGTGATGTTAAGCAGGAAAACTGCTTACGTGTTCAGGGTCCAGTACAATTAGCTCATCTCCATCGTCGTCTTCCTCCGCCCTGCGTAACTCGTCCCCACCGCTGTCAGAGAGGGGGACTGAGAAGTGCAATGAGGGGTGAGGAGGCAAGGGCATCGTTCCGTTATCTGGAACCCAAAAAACAATGTTTCATGATCAATCCTCAACAGGTACCGTGCTTGACAAGTCACAGCGCTCAACTCAATTTCAAAGGTGATAGAAATCAGTTACATTTTCCCCACCATTGTTCTATCCCTCCCTCTTATTGAAACCCTGCTGACCTGAGTTGCTGGCTGCGCCGGTACCATTGTCTCCTGACTGGGACACTGGGTCATCAGCCCCCGCCTCAGCCTGCTCTCTGTCTGACTGCTCTGCTGATCCACCCTGCATGGAGGATAGACAGGAGGACACTCAGGAAGTCACTTTTTGATCCATAGAGATGTATAATATAATACTTATAATAAAGTGTTATATTTAATTCTGTGCATTGACCATTGCCTAAATCATGTCTAAATCGTATTTTGGAAATAATGTCATGATTTTCAATGTTTAAAAATAAAATGCCAATGATACAATATCATGAGACTCACAAATCCTAACTTGAGAAACGTGTGAAAAGACGTATCCTGTACTGTAGAGCAGTGTCTTTCCCAAACCTCATGCACAGGTAGCGCAGTAACCCCAGAGTCCTCTGCTGCCTCGTCAGCATCACCTGGCTGTTCATCGTCCTTCTCCTCCTCCTGTGGCGGGGTTCCCCTCCTCTCCTCTTCCCCTCCTCCCTCACTTCCTCCACCCTCCATTGGACGCGGTGGGGACCAAGATGGTTGACTCTGTCAGCACTAAAAGAAGGTTGCCTTTGTGACACCCAAGTCACAACAACATTGGATTGCATTGCAGTCATGTAGACAGGTAGCCTAGTGGTTAAGCGCTTTGGTGCCAGTAACTGAAAGGTTGCTTGTTTGAATCCCCCAGCTGACTAGGTGAAAAATCAGTTGATGTGCCCTTGAGCAAGGCACTTAACCCTATTTGCTCTGGATAAGAGTGTCTGCTAAATGACGTCAGTGTCACCTGCTCTTTTCCTTACCTGCTTCTTGAGTTATTAAGGAGTTGTCTCTTCAGAACTGAAAGAAAGGTCAGAGAATGAAAATATTGTATTGAAGCAATATTGCAAATGTAAAAGTTGGCTGAGAAAGCCTTCTGTCATCACCTGGGAAGACATGACAGAGTAGACACAAATATTTCAATGTTCACTAACGTTATGAAGTTGAAGACATAATCATTCAGTAGGCCCTCATACATTTGCTTCAAAATGAAATAAGATAGGTACCTATGATGGCTATGCCTATGGGCATAATGTTTCTCATGGCATGCTGCTATCCACTTGTCTTGAAATTAGCGTGCTTATTCGTTAATATGCTATTATCGCTAGCTAGAAAAGCTATTATCGCTAGCTAGCTGTCAAATGTAAAATTTGCTAACAGCTTAAAATACCAATGTTTTAAATGTTCTCGAATGCCTAAGTTACTAAACCTTACGGTTGCTTTATCACCTCTTCAGCAACATCAAATAATCCTGTAGCTAGTAGTACGAAATTGAATTTTGCAAACTAAAAACAGCTACAGACTCACCTCCATTTGTCAGCCAGTCAGGCGTTGCTAGGAAACGATAAACTTCGGTGAAAGATAAGGGGGTAGAGCTTAGTCATTGTATAGAGCCGCCCCTAATGAATATTCATGTTTATTTAAATTTGTGGACTATTCAAGCTTTGCAGTACATGGATTTTCAGAGATGAATGAATTTGAACTTTTTAAATATTGATGCATGGCATGTGAGTGTGGCAGTTAAAATAACTTCAGTATAAGACAAAAAATAGGTTCATTAAAAAAATCTTTATTTCAATCAAGAGCGAATAATTACAAAGCAAGCTGATCTTTTTAAATAATTTGTACCACAATACCATTGCAATTCATAAACGTACAAAATCGATAACAGAAAAGAACAAGGCCTGCTAAATCAACATTTGTAAAAATAAAAAGGCATTACTAACTGTAGGCCCCGTGTAGCTCAGTCGGTAGAGCATGGTGTTTGCAACGCCAGGGTTGTGGGTTCGTTTCCCACGGGGGGCCAGTATATATTTTTAAAAAATGTATGCACTAACTGTAAGTCGCTCTGGATAAGAGCGTCTGCTAAATGACTAAAATGTAAAAATTTTGAGAACTTCCTTTAGGGACACCTTGGCTCTCCCAACTAAGAGACATGTTCCAGACAAGCAGTTGACATGGATGAGGCTCAACAAATATGGCCTTAAAAATCTAAACAATCCATCTATTTCCAGAATCATCAACTCTTATTATATAAATCTGATGTGATATTGATGTCCTCATTCTGTCATTGTACATTGTACTTCAGAAAAACAGACAAAGCTTTACAAAACATTATAATTCCATCCTGGGACTAGGCCTACATTCCGGTCTATAATTATTGGCACCCTTGATAAAAATTAGAAAAAATACTGTATAAAATAAATAATACAATACTGAGCTATATTGTATACTCCAAAACAATTTTGTTTGACAAGTATTTTTTAAATAAAAAAGATAAGGGTCAAAATTATTGGCACCCCTGTTTTCAATAGTCTTAGCACCCTCCCTTTAACCTTAACAAGGATCTGGAAAGATTCTGTATGGATGAATGGTCCAAGAACCCTCTCACTGTGTTCTGCAATCTTTTATTTTCTTTAAAGGCTCAGTGTCGTTATCCTCACAAAGGTACGGTGCTGGAGTACTGAAAACAGGGGTGGCAATAACTTTGACACCTATCTTTTTGAGAATTGTTTTATGACTTTTTAAACTAAATCCCTTTCTCTGAGCAATTGTGTGAATATACAATAATAGGATTTAACAAAAAAATGGCATGCAATATCGCGCTGTATTTGTATAATTTATGTTAGTATTTTTTGCTCATCTTTATTAAGGGTTCCAATAATAATATTACCAACTGAATAATCGTTAAAAACTAAACTAATTAGAAGTAGTAGGAAAGTGAAAACAAGATATTCCTTCATCAATGACATTCTACAATAGTGCTTTAGTGTCCTGACAAATAAAAGGAACGAATGGCAACACAAATAGGAATTCATGTAAATAAATCCAATGCTAATACTGTGCATTTAAAACTTAACTGCAAAATTAAGAAAACATAACAGTACAGTATAGAAGGTGATTCAGACTTAAATAGTGATGATTTTTGAGACTACAATTATGTTTGAGTTAACAGTTTATTTTCCTAGTATTAATGATGGTTTTGGCAAAGGGCACACTACATATATCATCATTTAGTTTAACTCTATCAAGTGTCCTTTAGCACGTATGGCAAGGGGGCTCATTTCCAAGCATTGGCAACTGTTGATGGCCATTTGAAAATACATACAACTAAAAAAACATATACCACTTCCTACATCATTTGAAAGAATAAATGAAAACATATGTGGTGCAGAGTACCACAGGAATAGTCTCAACATGTGCCATGGGTATTGTACATGCTAGAGAGAGCATAACACAATAGGACTGCAAATATGTAATACATGCCTGTAGATACTATTGCATTAATAGTGTTTACAAGGAAAAAATAAATCAAAACTTCTGTTTTAGTTGTGCAATACTTGGCATACCCCAATCAACATCATCCATGTGATTGGTTAGGAATAGTTTCCATACAACAAACAATAAAACAGTCCAACAATATGTCAATATAGCCATACATACATTCAACAAAAGATAGGCCCCTTATATACACCTTTTCAGACATACATTTATATATGATATATCTTTACAAGATTATACATATACTATTATTTCTCATTGCTCACCTCCATGTCCTTAGTTAGCAAGGAACTTGCATAGGCATTAGTGAATTAAAGACACGTGTTGCCTACGTAATGACGGCTAACCCTATAGCATTGTTTTCCAGAGAACGATGAGGGGAGGGGCTTCATATAGCTGCTTCCATATAGATATGGACACAGTGATAATTTGCATATAAAGAGATTTTGTGTACAGTTAAGAGGGGAATAGGTAGAACTTTCCCCATTACCACTGATACAGGGTCAGACATTTTCTCATCCCCAAAATGGTTAGGATTTGGGGTGGGGTAATCTGATTCTAGACCTGTGGTAAAGGGTAAATTCTACCTCGAGCAGTAAGAGATGTGGGGGTCACAGCACAAGTGTAAATACTGTTAGTGTTCACCTGGTCACAGATAGTGAGCATTAGGGCACAAAGCATAGGATGCATTTGATGCCTCATGATATGGCAAATAATACATGTGACATTGTCAAAAGTATGCACTCTTGCTTTTAGTGTCAGGCTTCACACACACATGCACACTCTCTTGCAGACACACCTGTACAATAACAAAAGTATAATCTAGCGGTGTCGTGTCTCATTCAACCATTTCTTTTCACTTTAATCTCTTCTCTTGATTTGGGTCCCCAAACAAAAGTTGTTTCCCATCTAGGACGTAAGGTGAACGGTGAATGCGATATAATGATGTGTTCATAGGACACGGTGTAACCTTATAACCGCTCCACTTATACCACTAGCCTCTAACCTGCCCCTGTCAAAGGTTGTATCACTGTTACATTTGTGCCATTCTGAGAAAAATCTAATTTTCTAAGTCTGTTCATCCTACACAGATTAAAAAACAGAGCAGCAAGTGAGAGATTATATTTGTAGTGTTTCTCCTTTCTGGTTGGTTGACTGACCTCTGTCTCATTCCATCAGTGAGCTTGTTAAAGGTCAAAGTTCATCTGATGACTGATGAAGTCATCCTGTTCTACCAGTGACAAAAAATACCCTTGGGTATGGAGCTATTGGAATGTCAATGTGGCAACGGAAGTATTTTTGTATGTCCTTATACACCAATAGGCCTTATACTACTGCAAGCCCCCCTGGCTCCCATTCTAATTCACACATTTCAGGCAAATACTGTAAGCAATCCTTCATATGCCGTTAGTGGCGCCCCCCTCTGTTTCGGAGGACTCCGTTTCCCTCTGGGTCGTATCGGCTGTGGAGGTGGAGGGCGTTCCAAAAGAGCGGGGGTCCATGGCAGAGTGCATGACGGTCAGCCACAGGTCGTCCATGTTTGGCATGACAAAGATTTTCTATGTCGGAGAGAAGATTGGAGAGATTCAGAGGTGTTACATTTGGATGAAGTATGCTGACATACAGTTTGGACAAAGTACGGTATTACGCACACACAGGCATGCACACACACATACCTGAAACTCCTGGTCCAGTTTCTTCTCGATCCAGTCGGTGACGTGGGCCAGTGTGACCTCTCTCTCTCCCAGCTTGGGCCGAGCCTTCAGCTCCAGGTGGGGTGGACTCCTGAAGCCATACCTGCAGCACACCAATTCAAAACAGAGTCAACAAACACACTAGTGAAACACCAGAGTGTAGATTTAAACTATAACAGATCATGCAGCACTGAGCCATTTGTTATTGTACAGTGTGGGCAAGTTAATGGTAAAGGTTACTCAGAATAATAAGGCACACAAAATGTCAGTTTTCCAGGGATGTGATCAGTCACAAGCAGAGGGCACAAGTGCATTGCAGAACACCATAAACTAATGCACAACAGTATGCCAACAAGTGTTTGATCAGCACCCCTATAATATTATATTAAAGTGTATTCATTATGTATTGGGATGGTATGAATGTGTTGGGGTGTAGCATATCCTGTTGGTGGGCGGAGTTATGAGGTATAACTATATGAAGCTGTTTAGAACATACCATATCCTGTCAGTGGGTGGGGGTGGGATGTTGACGGCCAGCGTGCCTCGGAGCGCCTGTACCTCCACGGTGAGCAGCAGCGGCGTGTTGGACACCTCCTCCATCTTCTTCTTGATGAACTCCGTCTCGGTGGCCTTCTGGAAGTACTTGGACTTGGCAATCTTGTCCACGAAGCGCATGATCTTACTGGGCTGGCGGCCCCCCGTG
The DNA here is from genome assembly GCF_964263955.1 of Coregonus lavaretus. Lineage (NCBI taxonomy): Eukaryota > Metazoa > Chordata > Actinopteri > Salmoniformes > Salmonidae > Coregonus > Coregonus lavaretus. The sequence goes on from NC_139993.1 coordinate 6,847,258, forward strand.
TATCTAATGGAGAGGAGAGATTTAGGGGTTGAATCCTAAGTACTTTTCGTCGCGCAAATCTACCTTGATTTACGTAAAAGTCTGAATTACGTGAAGGTCTGCATTAAGTTAAAGTCTGGATTACGTGAAAGCAGTACAGAAAGGTACTTTAAAGGTAAACAAGGTAAATAATCAGGGTAAAAGTAAATAGACACTGTAATTAGTCTCACCCCTCCGCTCCAGGGACTTCATTGGTGACCTCTGAAGTATCCTCTTCGTCTGAGGACCCCGCACTGGATGACTCCTCATCACTGTCAGCTAGGCAGTATGTCCGTGGTCTGTACCTGGCACACACACACACACGATTCAGTATGGATTCGTCCCCATTGTTTTCAGAGGGAGCGGTGACTCTCAGAACTACAATGCCTTTGTTCATATGAGGAAACAAGTGTTTTTCAGTGTTATCTAGACACTTTGAAGTTCTAAGTCCACAAGAATGCTTAAACCACATCAGGAGACCACTTGAGGTCTGGAAGAAAATCATGACAAATTTCGATTTTTGGGTGTAGTTACCTTTTAATTCAAGTGCACAGCAAACAAGAGGCTGTTGGTTTAGCAGTGTTTTTGTCTGTGATGCTAGACTTTGCAAAACAAATACCCACTGGATTGATAAAAATAATGATGATATCATTTTGCCAGGTAAGCATAGGGTACTTTATAGTTAACATTTAACTGAGAAGGTTGTTGGGAAAGCTTTTCCATCTACTAGAAGACTGTTCATTAGCATAATCGCTAATGGCTTACAAAGTGGTAGACCCGCATTTTCGTTGCATCTTCAGAAAGTTGCATTGATGCATTCTGGTCATGTCTCTTATGATAAACTTGGGCAAATTAATTCAATTTCAATACATTTAGTTTTTTTTAATATTGTTGAAGTCCGTTTTAATGCCTGCATTTCGTGAGGGCCCTAATTATCATATTTGGACCAGAATGAGGCTCTCCACTACCCATTGTTCCTGCAATTTTGATCCACCATCTTCATCGAATGTTTTCATAATTTATCTGCATGTAAGCGCCAAAAAGCCTATGAAAATTAGGGAGCCAAATGAACGACTCTCTCACCGATGCGATTCGGTAGGCTACACTGACTGACGAGAGTCACTCACTTTAGCATCACTGCCTGGCAAGCCCCGACATTCTAGGAAAGGAAACCCTTTGGTTTACTTGTCCCGATGCGATACTATGGACGTATAACCACGTTGCATGATTTAAGAATGGCAAAGGGATATAGAGATCGACTTTATTCAGTCAGTTCGACACCTTTGATAAACTAGTAAACACTTGCTGTTCAGTTATCAATCAATGCACAGTTAATAGCCTACATTGCGCCACGACTCCGCGTGGCTGGCTATGTGAAACACGCAAAATAAAATCCATTAATGTGTCAGCAATTAAAATAGGCTAAGTCGTCGATTTCGACTCATTGTTAACACTTACATTACATAGGACATGCAAATTCACGAGCTTCACTCTCTCTACCTGCTCCTTTTAAAGAAATTCGACTGCAACCAGAGATCTGTATATAATGACGAGATGCTCAAGTCTCCGCCCTAACAATGGGAGTCGTTGTCCCAAACAAGGGAAGACAGGCGACAAGCCTATGTCCAAAATAAGCCCATAGAAACGCATTGGGCCTATTTTGGAAAGAGTTTGGTGAGAGTGAAACCTCTCGCTTCGCCTCTTCCTCTCTGTTGCGTTTCCCTGTCATCGCTCGCTTTGTGACTGACAGGCGCCTATCCTATCAATAGATGTTTAGAAGATGCATATCATTCATTCTAGCGGGAGAGGGCTCCACGGACTAGCGAATTGAAACTTTTAAATGAAAAGTAACCTTGTTAATATGAAGTGGAAAATATAGCCAGCTGAAAATGAGTCTGTAACCAGCTGATTAGCCGACAGCATCAGCCAGGCGCAATGGAAAAGACTGATTGAGTATGGATTGATGCATCCTCTTGAGATCCCCTTTGTTTAAGAGTTCACATGAAGAAACACACAATCTGAACACTGACAAAATGAACCCATTCACAATGTCAGTTAGATGGGATGGAAGCTATATGTAATGAAATGACCACAAAAACAGATTGAAATGGAATGAAAATGGGAACGAGAGAATGCCCCAGAGAAACTCAGCACTCACCAGGTGAAGAACATATCCATGTAAGGGTACGTCCAGGAACAGAAGGAAGGAAAGAAAGAGAAAAGGTAGAGTGCAGCGAAGACGAGTTAAAAGCTAACTGTAGCTAACCCCTGATCCTGTGGAAAGCTAATTCTCTAAATATCATGTGTTCAGAGTAGGAAAACATTGTAAACCTTTGTAACAGCGTAAACCTTTAACAGTTGTTTCAGGAAAGTCTAAATGTCAGTGCAAAATTGTCAACAAAGCAGCGTTTCATAAGGTTAATATCCCACTGGATAGTGAAGAGAAAGTCTCATACTTCCCATACACTGAGTAGGCTACACAAATGTTTACTGTGGGAAACTCCACCCTGTGCAACAACCCTTGAGAGCAATTATGTTCATTAAATGTTTCAAAGTTAAAATACTGTTAACCCTACACCGTAACCCTATAATTAACATTTACAATCAGAGTAGGTCACACACCAGTCAGTGTTGTGTTTAGTGAGGACCGTTCCTTCCCCTTACCCATCCTTGCTGATGTCTCTGATGCGCAGCCCGTCTCCGTCCTTCCCCAGTCTGATCAGGTTCATCTTGGTCTCCAGGGTCATCAGGAAGGAGCCGCTGTACGAAATCTCCAAGTCAAACCACAGACCTGGGGGAGAGAGAGCGACAGACAGACGTAGGTTAGTGTGAGTGTGTGTGTATGGCAGGGGACGACAAGTTTGTGTGGGTGCGTGTCCGTGTGTGTAGTCATAATTTCAGTGTGTGTTTGGAAGAATCACAATGGAGTGGAGGAACACACATCAGATGATCATTTTGACAAACCAAACTACTTGACCCAGCTTTGAACAGTAACCTACCACCATTGACTGTAGCATGAAGACAAATACCAGTGCTGAATAGCAGCGCTTCAGGTAAAGTAAAGTAATTGGAAACTACAGTAAGTGATTAACTTTCCAGATCTGCAGAGCCTAAAAGTTGAGTGGATCTGGCTAAAGGTTCTCAGTCTGTGGCGAATGCTCCAGGTCACTAGCCTTCAGTCTGCCATTCACTTCCCCTTCCTCCCTCGCCCATTCTTCCTCGCTCCCCTGCCGCTTCCCCTCCCCCTAGCATCTCGGACCCCCATGTTCATCCCCCTCTCAAATCTCTCTCCCTCTCTTTCCCTCCATCTTTCTCTCATTGCCTGACAGTTGAAGAGAACCGAAGTGAGGGATACAAAAAGAGAGAAAGAGGGAGAGATCACAGGACCCTTTGAACAGAGGGGAAACAGTTGGACACCGTGCGATACCCCTCATAGCGCTCGTTTGATGTCAGCGGGGCGCTGCTCGCTGCATAAACATGGTTCTCTTCCCGAAAGCCCCAGCCCTGCTAATCTGGGTTAGAGAAATCCCCTATCAAGGCCCCGGCCCAAAGCCCCCCTCGCATGGGGCAGGCCTGTGTTCTCCGACAGGGGGCCCATTACACAGCAGCACAGTACGTGAATACACACTAGCACATACACGGTAACACACACACACACACACACACACACACACACACACACACATCATGGAACTGTACTTTGGGAGAGTGCTACTTTACACCACTAGGGGGCACTCCTGGGTTGATAGATGATGCAGGGGTGTGTGTGTGTGTGTGAGACAAAGCGCAAGAGTGAGACAGAGAGCAAGAGAGAGACAGAGAGAGAGAGAACATACACCACCTCAGAGCAACACAGTAAGACTTCCCACTAACACACCACTTGTACCCCTCCCACAGCAGGAATGATGGGAATTCTAGCCGGCTTGATTAGACAGTCAATCAATAGACGACACATTCGGAAATTATTCAGACCCGTTCACTTTTTCCACATTTTATTACAGCCTTACTCTAAAATTGATTAAATTAATTTCGTTCCTCATCAATCTACTACACTCAATAACCCATAAAGATAAATTGAAAACAGAAATACCTTATTTACATAAGAATTCAGACCCTTTGCTATGAGACTCGAAATTGAGCTCAGGTGCATCCTCTTTCCATTGATCATCCTTGAGATGTTTCTACAACTTGATTGGAGTCCACCTGTGGTAAATTCAATTGATTGGACATGATTTGGAAAGGCACACACCAGTCTATATAAGGTTCCACAGTTGACAGTGCATGTCAGATCAGAAACCAAGCCATGAGGTCGAAGGAATTGCTCCGAGACAGGATTGTGTCGAGGCACAGATCTGGGGAAGGGTACCAAAAAATGTCAGCAGCATTGAAGGTCCCCAAGAACACAGTGGCCTCAATCATTCTTAAATGGAAGAAGATTTGAACCACCAAGACTCTTCCTAGAGCTGGCCGCCCGGCCAAACTGAGCAATCGGGGGAGAAGAGCCTTGGTCAGGGAGGTGACCAAGAACCCGATGGTCACTCTGACAGAGCTCCAGAGCGCCTCTGTGGAGATGGGAGAACCTTCCAGAAAGACAACCATCTCTGCAGCACTCCACCAATCAGGCCTTTATGGTAGAGTGGCCAGACAAAAGCCACTCCTTAGTAAAAAGCACATGACAGCCCGCTTGGAGTTTGCCAAAAGGCACCTAAAGGACTCTCAGACCATGAGAAACAAGATTATCTGGTCTGATGAAACCAAGATTTAACTCTTTGGCCTGAATGCCAAATATTTTTTTTTTTACACAAATCAAAATATATTTTATATTTGAGATTCTTCAAATAGACACCCTTTGCCTTGATGACAGCTTTGCACACTCTTGGCATTCTCTCAACCATCTTCATGAGGTAGTCACCTGGAATGCATTTCAATTAACAGGTGTGCCTTCTTAAAAGTTAATTTGTGGAATTTCTTTCCTTCTTAATGCGTTTGAGCCAATCAGTTGTGTTGTGACAAGGTAGGGGGGGTATACAGAAGATCGCCCTATTTGATAAAAGACCAAGATCATATTATGGCAAGAACAGCTCAAATAAGCAAAGAGAAACGGGAAATTTCAAGAACTGAATGTTTCTTCAAGTGCAGTCGCAAACTCCATCAAGCGCTATGATGAAACTGGCTCTCATGAGTATCGCCACAGGAATGGAAGACCCAGAGTTACCTCTGCTGCAGAGGATATGTTCATAGAGTTACCAGCCTCAGAAATTGCAGCCCAAATAAATGCATCACAGAGTTCAAGTCACCGACACATCTCAACATCAACTGTTCAGAGGGGACTGTGTGAATCAGGCCTTCATGGTCAAATTGCTGCAAAGAAACCACTACCAAAGGACACCAATAAGAAGAAGAGACCTGCTTGGGCCAAGAAACACGAGCGATGGACATTAGACCGGTGGAAATGTGTCCTTTGGTCTGGAGTCCAAATTGGAGATTTTTGGTTTCAACCGCCGTGTCTTTGTGAGACACGGTGTGGGTGAACGGATGATCTCCGCATGTGTAGTTCCCACCGTAAAGCATGGAGGAGGAGGTATTATGTTGTGGGGGTGCTTTGCTGGTGACACTGTCTGTGGTTTATTTAGAATTCAAGGCACACTTAACCAGCATGGCTACCACAGCCTTCTGCAGCGATACGCCATCCCATCTGGTTTGGGCTTAGTGGGACTATCTTTTGTTTTTCAACAGGACAATGACCCAACACACCTCCAGGCTGTGTAAGGGCTATTTTACCAAGAAGGAGAGTGATGGAGTGCTGCATCAGATGATCTGGCCTCCACAATCCCCCGACCTCAACCCAATTGAGATGGTTTGGGATGAGTCGGATGGCAGAGTGAAGGAAAAGCAGCCAACAAGTGCTCAGCATATGTGGGAACTCCTTCAAGACTGTTGGAAAAGCACTCCAGGTGAAGCTGGTTGAGAGAATGCCAAGAGTGTGCAAAGCTGTCATCAAGGCAAAGGGTGGCTGTTTGAAGAATCTCAAATATAAAATATATTTTGATTTGTTTAACCCTTTTTTGGTTACTACATGATTCCATATGTGTTATTTCATAGTTTTTCATGTCTTCACTATTATTTTACAATGTAGAAAATAGTAAAAATAAAGAAAAACCCTTGAATGAGTAGGTGTCCAAACTTTTGATTGGTAATACATACACACACATTTGCACAAATTTCTAAAAACCTGTTTTTGCTTTGTCATTATGGGGTATTGTGTGTAGATTGATGAGGGGGGGAAAAGGCTGTAACGTAACAAAATGTGGAAAAAGTCAAGGGGTCTGAAAACTTTCAGAATGCACTGTACATAGTACACACACGCACACTGGACAATTGGAGACTCCTATCCCCCTCAAAACAGTGAAGCTCTGTACGAGTCTGTAATTGAATAACATACATCCTCTATATAACAGGGTCTTCTTTATCATGGCGTGTCTTAGAACACTGTGTACAGAAAGACAGCTGTATGTCTCCTGTATGGCACTACACTGCTTTGAAATGGCAGATGTTAGGCCTACTTACAGTTAGGTTAAACTTAATAGCTAGACAGACAAAGTTTAGGTAAACATTTTATTAGCATTGAGTATTATATTACATTTAAATTAGTATTGTAGGCCAGTTTTTTGAGTGGGTTTTCATCCAAGGTAATGTACCTAGGACTTTATGCTTAAGAGAGAGGAAAATCATAAACAGAGTAACATTTGAGTTGAAAGCCCATAAGCCAGCAAGCCATCAATGTGCTGGGCTGACCTGTAGCCTCACTGTTCTTGTTGCTTTCACAGAAACACAGCAGGTTGAAAAGACTAGGAACTATGCATGAAAAACAACTAGTGACACCATTCGCCTACGGGGTGAACACTCCCAGAGAGAAGGGTTGGAGTAGCTGTGCATCTTTCTCAACACCGTCTTCTCCAAGCCTGAACGCTAGCTGTGCTAAGTGACCACAAGGCAGCCACCCCCCCCCCCCCCCCCAGCCCTGTCCACTCAGACCACATCCCTATGGTGTGTGAGAGAGCCCGGGGACTTGTGGCCCTTGCCTAACCCTGTATGGACCTGGAGGGCCCTGGTGATAATAAGGCTGTGTCCGACAGCGTTAGGGGTTTAGGGAGGGCAGGGCTGTTGGTCTGATAGCGTGGGGAGAGGAGCCCCAAATCGCTAGCTGCGAGAGCAGTATAGAAGGGCCAACTCTGGCTTAATTGGGGTGAGCTGGCCTGGTGAGGAGTCAGACGAGCGGAGCACTCCCATGCATACAGCCTAGGAGGAAGGAAGGATACGAACGTGAAAGCACGCAGGAAAGTACACACTCTGGCACAAAAGCATACAAGCGAGTGCACGTATGCGCACACACACACACACACACACACACACACACACACAAGCATAGACACACAAGCACACAGACAGACAGATGTTGGTCCTTAGGTCCACCCTCTGTTCCACTGCCAGTGATTTGTATTGATCGTGGTTGCCCAGCAGCTCCAGTAAGGTCAGAAGACAGAGACCTTGAGCTGCCTGGAGGACAGGCAGGCTGCACACCGCAGACTGGGCCTCTCTAACTCTTTTGGATTATACCCACGTTTCTTTAGAATGTAAGCTAGAGGAATCTTTTCCTTTAGAAACATTATAGTTGCATACTCTTGTTCCAATGCAAATGATTCAAACGTTGGTGAATTCTAGCAAATATGTGTCTGTTAACCTGCACATTGCCAGTTTGGGGGGGTGGACTGCAGTGGGGTTGCCTAACATTTGGGTGCGAGATAGTGGGACTCTGTAACCTAGTTGGATCGAACCACCATATTATTGACAACATCTTACATCTTGCAAAACATTACATTGCATAACATCAGGCAATAAAACTGTATTTTCCCAGAACGCTGATTACTCCTTCAACCCATAACAACAACAAAGTGTTTGTGGAAGCCTGGGTCATGTTCATTCTTATTGGAAAAGTGTAAGTAGCCCCTCCCCATTTCACTCAATGCTTTACTGTTTGGTGACTAATGAACATAACCCAGTCCTCCTGAGTGTAGTGGAAGTGCATTCCTCCAACTCTGATCCAACATAATCTGTTCCCCTCTTAGCCTGTGGTGCAATCCATTTCCTTTCTCATTAAGTCTCATCTAAGCGGATGTGATAAAAATGACAAAACACTGGTGGCAGTGACTGAGGTACAGCAGGGAGACACAGAGAGAAAGAAACAGACAGTGTTTGGCAAAAACAGGAAGAAATAGCATGAGGAACAGAGAGGGAACAGAGAAACTGGTAGAATGAAAGAAAGATGGGTACTGTAGAAAGACAGAGAAGGAGAGAGAGATGGGTAGAGAGAGAGAGAAGTGACGATCCGAATGCCAGATGTAGAAACACACATTCTTTCACTAGTGTTTCTCTCTTCCTGTCTGTAACTCAGGCCCATGGGGGAAGCAGGTTCATGGCTGGGCCCTAGCCAATTAGAGGCCATAGGAGGGCCATGCCCCAATGGGGTGGGGCATTCAGTTGGCCAGTCATCTTTGGCCATTACTAGAATGTAAAGTATCTAATCTACATATCATATGACGCCATCTCTCCTAATATTTACACAGTAATAAGATGCAAGAACATCTATACTGTGGGGCATAACTTCCTTAAGGGTGTATGTACCCAGAAATGACATGTGATGTGTAGACTCATGGGCGGCGCACAATTGGCCCAGCGTCGTCCAGGGTAGGGGAGGGAATGGCCGGCAGGGATGTAGCTCAGTTGATAGAGCATGGCGTTTGCAACGCCAGGGTTGGGGGTTCGATTCCCACGGGGGGCCAGTATAAAAAATATGTATTCACTAACTGTAAGTCGCTCTGGATAAGAGCGTCTGCTAAATGACTAAAATGTAAATGTAAATGTATGCACCCAATAATGATTACCTACTGTGCAAATACGGAAGGTAAGGTGCTGGATGGTTAGATGTTACGAGAGATACTCTGCTTCGGCTAGAAAGCAACCAACAGACAGTCACTCTACCAAAGTTGAGGCAATTATTACTAGTAATATTAATATTATGTATTGTCCAAACCTATGCTCAACTGTACTATACAAACTGCAGTGTGTTTGTACTGAGAAGCTGGTTGTGCAACTAACAGCCAAGACTATGGCCCCTATGTACCTCAACCTTTATTTACTCAGTCTAACAGATAACCATGGGACCCACTCAACTGCTCAGGACTTGATTACATTGCACTTAGCAAGGCATTTGCCCACAAACCACATTCCATCACACTAGCATAATATTATAAACAAGAGTTTAACTAACATAGTATGTTCTTCATCGATAATGTTGTCAATTAGTGATATTGAGTGAGTAAACGCCTATCAGGATTGGGTAGACTCCTGTGGAACATAATGATCTAATTCTTCTTATTAGATATATTCATTGATAATGTTGTCAATTTGTGATATTGAGTTGAGCTATTGCCCCTACTGGGATTGCACATGCTCCCTCTGTTGATTAACGTAATGTTAAAATTCTTATTCTTAGATAGTCTTACAATATAGAATGGAAGCATTAAGTCATCATCGACACGTCTGGCATCTCGTTCAATTAATAATCTATTCCCATTACTTTTCGATCATATGGTTTATGTGTGTGTGTGAGAGTGTGTGTGCAGCCTTAACCCTTTCCAAATGTGTATCCTCCTTCGCCATCATAGCTTTTTCTAATGCTGAATGAATGACCAGCCTAAAACATGTTGTTGTGATCGTTGCTGTTGTTAACATGACTGGCTAAGTGGCTATGTAAAAGACACTCATCTTTTGTTGTTGTTGCTGCCGTCGTTAGCGTCGAGGCCATCACCATTGTCACTGTTGTTATTGTTTGCATTGTTATCTCTGCTGTCACTGTGGTCTCTTGTTGTTGTTAGCGCTGTTAGCTAGCATTACATTGTTTCTGTCAATGGTGTTATTGTAAGCACTTAGCATTGTTAGCATTGCTATATCTGCTGTCACTGTGGTGTCTTGGTTTTTGTTAGCGCTGTTAGCTAGCATTACATTGTGTCTGTCAGTGGTGTTGTTGTCCCCTGGTCCAGGGGTTATGACAGAGCCGGTGAACTCAACACAGAGCCCTAGTATTACAATCTTATTAGTCAGAGAAAGGGGCTGGATAAGGAAGGGGTGGGGAGTAGTCACAAGACACACGGACACTTCCGTACTAGGACAGAGCTGAGTGTGGAGTGTGTGTGAAAAGAGAGAGAAAATGCACGCGTGTTAAACAGTAGCGTGTCGTGTGCGAATAATCGGAGGATGTAAATCAACAGTGCGCCATACGTGTGTGTGTGTGTGGGTCGCGCCTGCGAGCATGTGCGTGTGTGAGAGAGAGAGACTGTGTGTATCCTGGACCTGTAGCACTTTAACTCGTATCATATGGCTATCAGCCCACACCGCAGATAAGAAAGCTTGACTTCCTGTACTGATAAGAAGACTCCAACCAATGTCGACATATTAGACACAGACATACAAACACCCACGCTCACAATACTGCCCTTATGCTTATAGAGAACCATGCTAGATTGAATCTACAGTACATACCTTCTCGTAAAGGGCCTTCCTGAATGAAATTGTGATTCTAATAAACAGATTGCACAGCACGGCTCTAAATGATACCTCTGCCTCTGGCACTATGTCACCGCGGAGGGGATAAATTGCAACGATGGGGCGGTGTGAAGTTGAATTCAACCCCGCTAATAGCACATTGCACAGTGTGTGTTTGTGTGGCACAGTATGTGTGTTTGAGTGTGTGTATAAACACAATGCATTGCAGTTTTCTTCACTGGTCAGGATTTGGTTGATGGACAGTACAGTAGCACATGCCCAGGGTTCTTACCTTGGTGGTCCACTGAGGGTTTGGAGGCGCCAAGGATTCTGGGAGTGGCCACACCCATGTCCAGCTCTGTCAAGGTCAGCTCGTTCATGAAGTAGGGGAGCTGGAGGAGAAAGAAACGGTCAAGTAGATGTCTTTACGCAGACATTATGAGCACACACACACTCATTATACAAGCATAAATACACACATACAAAAGGTCTGCAGCTGCAGGGGTACGTACAGTAAGTGCAAGTTAAAGGATAATGGTAACAGACCACTCACTCCTTCTACATTTCCCACATTCTACCAGTCATTCTCATCTGCCACAAAGGCCCCTATCGACTCCCCCACGCCGGCTAGCTGAGAAAACAAGACTAACAGCCAACATCACCACATGACATTGGGAATAGGACCAGACGAAGGGCTATCGTGGGACTAGTAACAACCCCAAAGATGACACAATGGGGATAATCGAAGGACCAGGATCAAAACAGGGACGGAGGGATGGAGAGAGAGAGGGATGAGGTTCTCTCTCTGAACCCAGTGTGGAGTCTCTGAGTCCTGTGGCGGGGCTGCACAGCGGCAGTGGCTGACATTTAGAGTGTGTGTGTGTGTGTGTGTGTGTCTGCAGAGTAGTAAGGATCAACTGTGAGGCATAAGACCCCTGGTATCTTTTTCTTTATTAGGCATGCATGGCTCCTCTCTTTCTACCCCTCTTCCCTCCTTCCGAGCCAAATAAACCTTGCACTCCATCTTCTTCATCCCTCCATTTTCTGTCCTTCGATCTGCTCTGTTGAACCTCTGGAGCTCAGTGGTAACAGAATACCCAGCCACCCTAGTCATAGACTGTTCTCTCTGTTACCGCACGGCAAGCGGTACCGGAGTGCCAAGTCTAGGTCCAAAAGACTTCTCAACAGCTTCTACCCCCAAGCCATAAGACTCCTGAACAGCTAATCATGGCTACCCGGACTATTTGCACTGCCCCCCCACCCCATCCTTTTTACGCTGCTGCTACTCTGTTAATTATTTATGCATAGTCACTTTAACTCTACCCACATGTACATATTACCTCAACTACCTCAACTAGCCGGTGCCCCCGCACATTGACTCTGCAACGGTACCCCCCTGTATATATAGCCTCCCTACTGTCACTTTATTTTACTTCTGCTCTTTTCTTTCTCAACACTTTTTTTGTTGTTGTTTTATTTTTACTTTTTTTGTTAAAAATAAATGCACTGTTGGTTAAGGGCTGTAAGTAAGCATTTCACTGTAATGTCTGCACCTGTTGTATTCGGCGCATGTGACCAATAAAATTTGATTTGATTTGAATACAGTATAGCTACAACAGTGTAAGAATGCTCTTTTAAACACATGAGCCCTTTGTCACAGCAAGGTCATATGTGAGAGGTGAGAGGTCGAAGGCCACCCACCCGGATCTTGCGGAGTTTCATCTGGATCTTCTTGGAGACCACATCGGCCCAGTAGGGCTCGCTCAGGAAGTCCCATGCCACCCGGCCAATCACAGTGTTCACCCAGGCAACAGGCTCCTCCTCCCCCTGCACCACGACAGGGCCAATGCTGCTGCTGCTCGGCAACTGGTAGGGAGGCGGGGACACAAGTGGAGAAAAAAAGGAAGCGAGATAAATACTAATTTACGCACAACTGTGTACTGTAATTGAGATTATTTACAGAAATTATGTAGAATGTAAAGAAATTATAGATTCATTTAACAATAGAGTATAGTACAGTAAAGGAAAAAAAGAAAGAAAAAAAGACTAAAAGAGATAAAGAAATAAGGGAGGGGGTTGAAGGTGTACCTTCTTGCCCGACCCAGGGCTACTCTGTGGACTCTGGACTACGGGACTAGTGGCAGCGATGGGGGTGGCAGTAGTAGTGGCAGTGCCAGTCTCGGGGGGCACTAGCGTGGCCATGTAGACACTGTAGTCCAGTAGGGACTTAGTCTTGGCTGCTATGCCTGCTGTTGAGTCCCTGGTCCTGGGCTGAGACGCTAGCACCTCGTCTAGACTGCTCCGGCTGCTGCTGCGGCTGTGGGAGCTCAAGGCTGACAGGAGGGTGAAAGGTCAACAAGATATTAGAAAGATGCAGCAGGATCAATATATTGCATGTGCATTATGAAATACAAATGTGGTCTTGCACTTTCCTCAGTCACTTTCACATTGTCACACTATATCTGTGCAACCATGCCAGACGATAACTTCCTGTAAATAACAAGTTTGGAAGAATGTGTGTGTAAGTGTTTGCGTTTGTCCGTGAGTGTGTGTGTGTGTATGTCTGGCACCTAGATCCATCCACTCACCAGTCTTACTCCCCTGCAGACTGGTGGCTCTCTTCATCCCTGTCTTGGGAGGGTTGGAGGCCAGCAGGATCCTCCGGTGCCACTCCTCCTTCTCCCTCCCCGTTCGACCAAACAGGTACAGGGTCAGCTCTGGACCACTGGACCTTTTGGCCTCCTCCGTCCCCACGGTCGCCTCTCCTGTGGTTGTGGCTTTCTCGTCTGTGGTTTCGCTGCAGTCGCCCTCTGCCTTGGACATGAAGTCATCCTGCTTGGCTAGCTCGATGCAGACAGGGTACTTCTTGTTCCACACGCGCTTCCTGGCCAGACTCTGGGGCACCAGATAGATCTAGAGAGGGAATAGAAGGATTGATTGAGTTGGGTGTGTGTGTGGCATAATGGGAACTTAAATTGAAAATGAACCCAAACCTGACACCAAGACCAGGGCCAAGTATACACATCAAGTATGTTATATGTAATATATAGCAGATGGTGACACATGCACCCACAACCCCGCCCATAGCTGATCTTGGGTCAATCTGCATTTTCCACTTTAATGGTAAAGGTTAGGATTGGGGAGGGGAAGCGGATCCTAAATCTGTACCACCCACCTTGCTGTCAGTGAGGTCATAGATCTTCTGGCTGATGTAGGTGACGTCGGGCTTGGTTTCGTTATGCGTGGCCCGCCGGGTGATGTTGCGGTTGGGTTTGGACAGGCGCAGGATGGAGCCCTCCAGTCTCACATACACAGAGTGGGTCAGAGTGGCGTGGTATGTCTCCGGGTCATAGTTCACTATCTCGTTCATCCAGCCCTGCAGGGGGAGATAGGGAAATCAGTCAGGTCAATCAATCAATGGACAAACGAATGGAACTATCAACCAATGACATTAAACCAATCTATCAATCAATTAACATTTGAGGTATCTACTTTGTAATAAAAAACAGAAATATAACATTTACATAAGTATTCAGACCCTTTACTCAGTACTTTGTTGAAGCACCTTTGGCAGCGATTACAACCTTGAGTCTTCTTGGGTATGACGCGACAAGCTTGTCATTCTTCTCTGCAGATCCTCTCAAGCTCTGTCAGGTTGGATGGGGTGTGTCGCTGTACAGCTATTTTCAGGTCTCTCCAGAGATGTTCGATCGGGTTCGGGCCAGTCAAGGCCATTCAGAGACTTGTCCCGAAGCCACTCCTGCTTTGTCTTCGGGTCGTTGTCCTAAGCGCTCTGGAGCAGGTTTTCATCAAGGATCTCTCTCTACATTGCTCCGCTCATCTTTCCCTCGAACCTGACTAGTCTCCCAGTCCCTGCTGCTGAAAAACATCCCCATAGCATGATACTGCCACCACCATGCTTCACCGTAGGGGTGGTGCCTGGGTTCCTCCAGATGTGATGCATGGCATTCGAGGCCAAAGAGTTCAATCTTGGCTTCATCAGACCAGAGAATGTTGTTTCTCATGGTCTGAGAGTCTTTAGGTGCCTTTTGGCAAACTCCAACCGGGCGGTCATGTGCCTTTTACTGAGGAGTGGCTTCCGTCTGACCACTCTACCATAAAGGCCAGATTGGTGGAGTGCTGCAGAGATGGTAGTCCTTCTGGAAGGTTCTCCCATCTCCACAGAGGTACTCTGGAGCTCTGTCAGTGACCATCGGGTTCTTGGTCACGTCCCTGACCAAGGCCCTTCCCCCCGATTGCTCAGTTTGCCCGGGCGGCTGGCTCCAGGAAGAGTCTTGGTGGTTCTAAACTTCTTCCATTTAAGAATGATGGAAGGCACTGTGTTCTTGGGGACCTTCAATGCTGCAGTAATTTTTTGGTATCCTTCCCCCACATCTGTGCCTCAACCCAATCCTGTCTCGGAGTGCTAAGGACAATTCCTTCGACTTCATGGCTTGGTTTTTGCGCCGACATGCACTGTCAACTGCGGGACCTAATATTAGACAGGTGTGTGCCTTTCCAAATCATGTCCAATCAACTGAATTTACCACAGGTGGCCTCCAATCAAGTTGTATAAACATCTCAAGGATGATCAATGGAAACAGGATGCACCTGAGCTCAATTTCGAGTCTCATAGTCTCAAAGGGTCTGAATACTTACGTAAATAAGGTATTTCTGTTTTCGCTTTGTAATAAATGTACTAACATTTCTAAAAACCTGTTTT
>NC_139993.1:6867600-7069034 GCF_964263955.1 Coregonus lavaretus
CTGTGACAGGATGCTAGCAGATACCCATAGACTTCCAGTCATTGTGCTAACGTTAGTTAGCATTGGCTTCCGAAACTACCTCTAACTTCCTTCATACTGGACACAGAGACATAAAATGGTATCCACTAGTTCATCTGACTCTGGGGAAGTAGATAAATGGCCTCATTGCTAAAATCCCGAAGTATCCCTTTAAGCCAGTCACGGATCATGATGGGTGCGCAAACGTTGTACAGGTAACTGCCAAAATAAAGGAACCTTGTGTAAATAAGGGATACAAATATATTGAATGCAGGTGCTTCCACACAGGTGTGGTTCCTGAGTTAATTAAGAAATGAATATCCCATCATGCTTAGTGTCACATATAAAGATGCCCTTTTGCCCATTATTTTGTCTACAATGTCTAGAAGAGATCTCAGTGACTTTGAAAGAGGGGTTTCAAAGGAGCATAGGGTGTGTGTGTGTGTGTGTGTGTGTGTGCGTGTGTGTGTGTGTGTGTGTGTGTGTGTGAGAGTCTGTTTGTGTCTCAGTCACCAGATCTCAACCCAACTGAACACTTATGGGAGATTCTGGAGCAGTGCCTGAGACAGCATTTTCCACCACCATCAACAAAACACCACCAAATGATGGAATTTCTCATGTAAGAATGGTGTCGCATCCCTCCAATAGAGTTCCAGACACTTGTAGAATCTATGCCACAGTGCATTTAAGCTGTTCTGGCGGCTCATGTTGGCCCAACGCCCTATTAAGAAACTTTGCTGGTGTTTCCTTTATTTTGGCAGTTACATGTAGGTAATCAGTCAGTATAAAAAGAGACCTGGTCTAGTGCTCTTACAATTAATTCTCTACAAGGGTTGCACAATTCCCAAAGTTCCCAGGTTATTAAGAAGTCCCAGTTGGAGGATTCCTGGAATTAGGAGGGACTAAACTAGGATTTCTGAAAAATTTGAGAACATTGGAAGTTTCATGTGAAAGTATTTTAAGGTGCTTTTATGTAAACAGTATTACATTGACAAACGCAGACCAGGCTACAAGACGGTCATCAGGCTTCTTCTTAAATTTACAATGAACACTAATGGGATCAAGGCTAGTGAATTACAGGTCAACCCTGAGAAATCAATCTTTCTAATGGTCGGTCTAAAGCAGCTTTGCTCTGATATAACACAACTATTGGGAAAGTTCAACGTGATACTTTACCACAGCAGGTCTCTCATTGTTAACGAATAGAAATCCAGCCATTAGCTACGTAATAATAACATGGGCTTAGGAATCTTTCATTTTGGGTCTGTGTTCAGCACCACTGCCTATTTGTGTGACCATGGATTTCTGCATATATTCAGTGAATTGGTTTTACAGTGTTTTCAAACCTCTCCTCGGGGACCCGCAATGAATTTGCTCTATTCCAGAGCTAGCACTACTGATTCAACTTCTCAACTAATCATTAAGCCCTTGATTAGTGAATCAGGTGTGTGGTAGTTCTAGGGTACAACTAAATTGTGAAACATCTGGGGGTCCCTGAGGAGGGGTTAGAGGCCCAATAGGTTATAAGACCATGGAGTTCCTCACCTTGAAGATGCTTGGCTCTTTGATGCCCAGCTGGGCCATGTTCCACAGCTTCCCCTGGTGTCTGGGATGTCTGGTGCGATTGCCAGAAGACTTGGGTCCGGCCAACCACACCACAGCGATAGCTAGCATGAACCCTAGTCCCACTCCCAGCAGCATACCCCCAACGTAGGTGGGCAGTGGCAACACAAAGTACCCGTAGACCAGCGCTGTAATGATGATCAGGGTGTAGTGTGGAATGCTGGGTGGTGGATCTTCTCCCTCTGACTTGTCGTCACTGCATAGTTCCGGACTGCCACTAGGGGGCAGTCTGACTTGGCTGCATGTACTGTCCGTTCTGTCTCCAGAATCCCCCTCGGTATCCTCAAAGTCCTCACTAGACAGGATGCAGAAGTCCTCGTCCTCCAGCTTGGCCAGGGCTGACATGGAGCACTTGTCCAGGCCGAGAGAGGCGGAAGCGGAGGAAGACATCTTAGGACTTCTGGTGTGACTGGTGTCAGCGGTGGGATTTGGCGAGCCAATGGAGCTGGCTCCGTTTGCGGCTCCTTCGGACTCCCAGTCGCCCCCGGTTTCCTCCTCCTTGATGCTGTAGTTGTTGTTGTTGCTCTCCGGTTGGCCGTTGTTGAGGGAGGCCAGGCAGGTGAGCTCCGAAGCACTGGACGAGAGCGCTTTGGACCGGAAGGCACTGCTGCCAATGCCACCGCTCTTGTCCTCCATGATCTTATTGAACAGCTGGAGAGGCTCGGAGATGGCCTCGGAGAAACGGCGCTTAGTGTCCTCGATGCTTGCCTCCACGGACGCCTTGAAGAAGTTAAGGCTGTCTGGGGAGGTGAGCGTCGAGGAGGGGGCGGTCTTGGAGTCACCACCGGCGACGACGCCCACCGGTGCACGGGATTGGGTGAACTGCTTGAAGAGGTGCAGGTTGAGGCGGGAGTCCGAGAGGCGGTAGGGTGAGGAGGAGGAGGAAGGTGGGGATTCCTGGGAGGTGTCAGAGGAGAGTGACTTGACCAGGGTTTTCATCAGGTGGCGGTGGCGCACGGAAATGGGGGCAGCGGGGGAGATGGAGGCAATCTCAGAAGGCTCGACGATGTCAGAGGATAGAGACTTGACCAGGCTGAAGAAGGGTTTGTCGCTAGATTTGGAGGGAGAGGAGTTGAAGGTGGAGGCAGGGGAAGGAGAGGAGCTCTTCGGTTCATAGGGTAATGTGGAGGTGATGGAGCTTTGAGGACCAGTTGAGGACGACATAGGCAGAACTGCAGCCTGAGCCTCAGAGTACAACCCAGCTCCTTCAAGGATCAGATCCTCGCTGGCCTCCAGGGCCGTCACAATGCCTGGGTCCTCCTTGGCTCCAGCAGGGGGAGGAGGAGAGGACACAACTGCCCCATAGAGCTCCTCTTCCTCCTCCTCCTCCTCCTTGCCCAAGGGCGAGAAGTGGATGGTGATGGACTCCCGGGACAGCGAGCCCTGGACGTGGAGCTTGGGCACGGCTGGCGGCCGTGAGGCTGAGGGAGGAGGAGCTTTGACTTTGTCTGCATGGCTACTGTGGCGGCTGGCCATCACAGTGCTCCCGCTGGGTCACAGCCTAGGGAGAGAGACAGGGAGAGGGCAAAGGTTACACACATGTCCCCATACTGTATCATTACCAAACAAACTCTCAACTACAAACAGAGTATACAGTGTTAAATGGGTATTCATATTATCGACCACACATAGGCCTATGCAAATACACACACATGAACATGAACCTACACAAACAGGAGGGCAATGTTAGACATGTAGGCTATATAGTACATGATGTCCCCATAACGTGTCATTATCAGACAATCTCAACTCAGCCAGAACAAAGAATGGGTTCAACAATGGGCATTAGACTGTTAAATCGAGGTTTGGAGGAGGAACCTACTATAATAGCAGGGCTAGAAGGCATATTACTTAGCAATTAACAAAAGTTAATCAAGCCATGTTACAGTAGCCGATTCCTATGAGATGGCCCCTATAATATCTTTCATGAAAGCAGGGCCAAATCAATGAGGGGAAATGTAATTAAGCCCTTAAAGACTTCCCCTAGCTGAGCCCTTTCCTTTGATAGGGGATGGAGTCCAACACAGCTCTTACAGGAAACACACAGTCTCCTGACAAGCATGGCCACCACACTGCGTGATCAGCTGGCTGGCAGGGCTGGTGAAAGATAACCTAAAATACCACCCTGGGCCAAAATACCAGCAACAGTGTGTGAAAACCTTGTGAAGACTTACAGAAAACGTTTGACCTGTGTCATTGCCAACAAAGGGTATATAACAAAGTATTGAGAAACTTTTGTTATTGACCAAATACTTATTTTCCACCATAATTTGCAAATAAATTCATAAAAAAATCCTACAATGTGATTTTCTGGATTTTGTTTTCTCATTTTGTCTGTCATAGTTGACGTGTACCTATGATGAAAATGACAGGCCTCTCTCATCTTTTTAAGTGGGAGAACTTGCACAATTGGTGGCTGACTAAATACTTTTTTCCCCCACTGTATATACTAGGCGGTGTCAGAGGAAAGCCCAAAGAATTGTCAAAGACTCCAGTCACCCAAGTCATAGACTGTTCTCTCTGCTACCGCCGGGCAAGCGGTAACGGAGCGCCAAGTCTAGGACCAAAAGGCTCCTTAACAGCTTCTACCCCCAAGCCATAAGACTGCTGAACAATTAATCAAATGGCCATCCGGACTATTTACATTGACCCCCCCCCCCCCCATTTGTTTTTACACTGCTGCTACCCGCTGTCTATTATCTATGTAAAGTCACTTTACCCCTACCTACCTACCCTTATGTACAATTTACCTCGACTAACCTGTATCCCCGCACATTGACTCGGTACCGGTACCCCCTGTATATAGCCTCGTTATTGTTATTTTATTGTGTTACTTTTTACTTTAGTTTATTTGGTAAATATTTTCTTAACTCTTTCTTGAACTGCATTGTTGGTTAAGGGCTTGTAAGCAAGTATTTCACAGTAAGGTCTACACCTGTTGTATTCGGCGCATGTGACAAAGTTTGATTTGATTAAATCACAAGGCAATCCCTATAAATAGCACTGAATCGATTGTAAGAGTCTACAGACAGTCTACGATATCACAAGAATGCAAGAAGGTAAAGCAGCAAGGAAGGTTAGAAGGTAGCCTAATAAACGAAGACAGGGAATGGTAGATTCGTCAAAATCTGCATGGCTATATGGATGAATGCATGGTTATCTAAATATGAATCACTGTTTCCCATTCCCAGAGGGAGAGAAAGGGTTGAGTGGGTAGAGGCTGACAGAATGCCATGCTGTGTCTCTCTGTGCTTGTTCTGCGCCAGCCTTCTCAGCAGGTCGGTGACCCCACACCCACACCTAGTGATTATAACCCCGCTGTGACACCACCAGGTGAGACATTCTCACACACACACACACTTGATTTAAAAACACACATCATATGCAGGGATACAAATGTGTGTGTGTGAGACACACTCTCCCTCCTTTTCTGTGTCTTTCTCTCACATGCACTCACACACCCCTCAGAGCTATACATAAAATGGCAGACTAATTCTTTGAAGATGAATCCTTTATAAAGGAGAAAGTGGAGCTTGTTTGAAGCTTGTTGACGTGGGGACGGAAATAGAAACTAAGTGGGATGGATTGTACTCTCTGTGATTGCCACAGAATGGGAACAAACACTTTCACAACAAGCTATGAGGGACCAAAATATCCATATAATTAGATTGTCCCATCTAGGCCTAATTCCCTATTTGTAATTCTAGGAATGGATTGAAAACCATGGGACAGAGTGACATTTGGGACTGGTGTCTAGTTGGTTCATCATATGACCCTTGGTCTGGACGGCGATAGAGAGCAAACAGAGTGAGATCATCATCCAGCCCACATATGACAACGCACAATACAGGCTTGTCTTATGACTGCTTGTGTCATTGACCATAAACAAGAGACTGTCTAGGAAATAATGGCAAGCGAGAAAAACAATGGATGGGGAAGCCATACTGGGAATTCAACTGTGTAGAATGGACCAAACACAGGCTACCTTCCGCCTATAGGTAGGATAGTCATACTGGAATGACAACTATCCCTTTGGCTTACAAACATATAATGAATTCACCAAACAAACATACTGTACCTTTTACCTACAGTATATAGGTGAGCTATTCTTCCTGTAAAGACAACCATACCTTCGGCATATAAACATAACTGTTGTTTATGCTATCCTTTAACGAATATAGTCCTTCCTTATTCCAAGCTTCCTAGGCTTTTTATCATTTAACTGTATACCTTTATGTGGTTCAATGATCATTTAACCATTATTATAGCAATAGACCCTGGGTAATGGTCTCCGAGTGATGTAACAAGGCGAATGGTGATGTGATGTTTCCACTAGGCTAAGACGCCACAACTGCGTGCGTCACATGACCATGGTATCCCACTCACAGTCACAGGAGAAGTCACGGAGGGATGGAGATGGCTTTGGAATCAGCTAGGTTAACAAGGTACCGTTTAGACACTTGCACTTGTTATTTGCCCTAGTTGTCACGGGGGGCCAGTATGAAAAATAAAAAAATTATGTATGCACTCACTAACTGTAAGTCGCTCTGGATAAGAGCGTCTGCTAAATGACTAAAATGTCAAATGTAAATGTTGTCAGGTGATATCTCGTTTCTCTAGAGAGACTGGAAGTGACCAACTGAATGGCTCTAGGTAGAAGTTACCTGTAAACACAGATCTAAGATCAGTCTACACTTCTCTATTCATAGCCTTAACCACTTAGGAGGGAGGAAGCAAAACTGACCTCGTGTCAGCATATACCGTAGGCCTCGGGGCAAATGGTCCTACTCCAATGAAGCCAGTGAGTGGATGAGCAGGGGAAGCTCAATCACATGTCCCAATAATGATATAGTAGGCCTAGGTCCTCACTTATGGGAAGAAGGGTATTAGGCCTAAAAATTGGCCTATATCTCACAAAAACACAGTTGAACTTATTCTGTATGAGAGATAGTCTAGAACTGCCACCAACCCAACCCCCTCAATACTGAACCATTTAAGACTGACACGGTTGAAACATGACCTTTACAACATGACAGTGAAAACCATTACCACTTCAAACCCGTTTGACGGTTATTACATTACGACTGTAGTCGACTTCAAAAAGGGGTTGTCTGACAGTAGCCTTGGCTACATAATGGATCTGTTCTCGTGTAACGCTTGATTAGGCTAACGCTTGATTAACACGATTAACATTGGAAAGGCTTGCCATTAGGATCAATGCAAATCTGGATTTACATTTAAAAACCAGTGGTTCAGAAAGAGAGAAGAGGGGGTGCATGAGCAAGTGCCATATTTAGATACCTCCAGACATCGAGCAATGGTTTTGGAGACCGCAAGTCTTCTGCAGGTGAAATGGACACCTAACTTGGCCCTCCAGCGTGCACACACACGCGCAAGCACAGTCTAACTGTTGCATGCATGCCATGCATTACGGCTGCACAATTAATCACGTGTATCTAAATTGCAATATTGACATGTCGCAAGAGGCTGCAATGTTTTTGAAACGCTATTCATGTCACATTCAAATGTAATAAGGGTCCCCAGGGAAACTGACCAACACTTTGGTTCCTACCCTGTCACAAAAACTTTTACTATACCCGTTTTTCTCATTAGTTGTCATGCCAAACACCAACCATAGAATCAGAATACTAATTGTATTTTTATGATTACAACAGTTCACCAAAGAGTTTTGACCTAAATCACAACTAAAATCACAAATCGCAATATTTGGTTAACAAAAAACATTGCAATTTGATTATTTTCCCATATCGTGCAGCCCTACCGTGCACATATGCGCACGAGTTAACTATACACATACAAGCACAGACACAGGCAAACATGCACATACCTGTAGGCTACACACAAAGTGTGGTCAAAGTGCTGCTCTTAGGTCAGCATCATTACTACCCTGCTGTTCCCCCACACACAGCTACAGACAGAGAGCCGCTGATCAGAGATCAGCTTCCTTCCCTCATTAAATAATGCATGATTTCAGCAGACTACCAGATTGTTATGGATTGGTCTTGGCTGCTAAAAGCTGCTCTCTGTGCCTCTGCAGGAGAATGTAGTTTAATGATGGAAAAAAATGGAGGAATGTCCGACTACTACGATTCCTTGGTTCCATACTGACCCCATGCTGTCCCCTAGCCTAGGTAATTACAATGTTCAGCACCTACTTCTATGTGACATTTCAAAAAGGGGTCATCCCTTTTGAACAGTTTTTCCAAGCCATTGCATTTATCAGGAATCAGCTGCATTATGTCAGTGTAAATCAGTGTCTTGTTTCTGTCCAGAGAGGCTACTGCATTTTATTTCATGGAGATGTAGTCCCGTTTAGCTCAGTAGGTGGAGCATGGTGCCAGAGCTGTAGGTTCGATTCCCACGGGGGACCTGTAGGAAAAAAGTTTTAAAAAATGTATGCACTCACTACTGTAAGTCGCTCTGGATAAGAGCGTCTGCTAAATGACTAAAATGTAAAATGTAGATGTTACACTTGGATTTCCTATAGAAAAAGCTGGTCAAAATCAAACCCCTTTCTAAACCCTAAAAACTATTTGTAATCTAAACCCTAAAATGTGCTACTTAGGCCTAACAATCACTGACTTTGTTAGCGTGATCAATAATAACCAATACATTCAATTGCTAATAATAAGAAACATGCCAATAAGACTGTCTTTGCCATGGGGACAATGTCTGATCCCTGAAGTGACGTCAGTCCCCAGCCGATTCACCGCAGACACAGCAGGGCGGACTGGACTTGACCACTGTCACATGTCAGGGGTGAGCCAGCCAAGCCAGGTCATTAACCACCCCCGTCCCTGCCTGACCTCAGGGTCAGCAGCAGGCAGCAGCACAATGAGGCCATTCTACAGCCATGTGCTGTAAACCACAGTAATAGCTCTAATTTTAAACCGGATCGTTCGAGCCCTGAATGATTATTGGCTAAAATACGTGGT
The DNA here is from genome assembly GCF_964263955.1 of Coregonus lavaretus. Classification (NCBI taxonomy): domain Eukaryota; kingdom Metazoa; phylum Chordata; class Actinopteri; order Salmoniformes; family Salmonidae; genus Coregonus; species Coregonus lavaretus. The sequence goes on from NC_139993.1 coordinate 6,876,198, forward strand.
ATATCAGACCGTATACCACAGGTATGACAAAAAAATATTTTTTACTGTTCTAATTACATTGATAACCAGTTTATAATAGCAATACGGCTAATGGCTGTATCCAGGTACTCCGCGTTGTGTCGTGCATAAGAACAGCCCTTAGCCGTGGTATATTGGCCATACACCACACCTCCTCGGCTTTGTTGCTTAATTATAAAACACACGGGATGCATCCCAATGGCACCCTATATAGTGCCCATAGGGTTCTGGTCTAAAGTAGTGCACTATACAGGGAATAGGGTGCCATTTGGGACATAGAAATCAGACTAAAGCAGGATTAAATACCTGCCCTTAATCTCTCTCCACCACTAGCTCTTATTCTCTTGAAATCACAGGGCGTCTCAGGGGGAGTGGGATATGCAAAAAAACACTTCTCCATTTCACACCACACACTTGTGAAACAGGACAAATATAAGCACCCTCTATTTGACTTGTCCTCAGTCTCTTCCTCAATTGTCCCCATTTCTCTCTCACTCAACCTCATGAACACAGAACAGCACTACTTTGTTCCCTATTACTGACATAAATCATCATGACTTGACAACATAAAACAACAAGGGGTTGTGTGTTGGTGTGTGTGTGAACTGAAGTAGCCCCTCTTCCTATAGTTGTGTGGTTAGATGTGACAACAAGTGTGTGTACTGTACACATGTGAATGTGTGTCTATAAGCCTGCACTGGTTGTCCCTCCTCCCCTATAGTCCTGTGCTAATGTGCCAGTGGAGGCCTGTATGAATGAAATGGAGTCATCAGATGCTAGGCAGTGGAGAGGCTAATTACTGCAGTGACGGGACATCATTAGATACTGGGCTCTGAGCTCAGACAGCTGTTCACGCAGGTTCACTCCCACGAGATGACACACAGTGCATTAGTGTTTGTACGGTACACTGAAACTTCGGTACTTTTTCCATACTATAACATGAAAAACGGTTTGGTAGAATTGTGTTACTTTTGGTTCTTCTATCAAATGTGGCTCACGTTTGGAAATCAACCAAATGTATTGAACTTATTCGTATTAATTTTCCCAAGTTTATCTTCAGACATGAACAGAATGCATCAGTGATTCGTATTCCCTGCAACGTTCTGAAGAGGATACGGCCCATCTGGTGTGTGCGGTGAGCGTATATCTACCACTTTGTGTAGCCATTAACGACGCTAATGATATCCGTCTTTGGGTAAATGGAAAGGCTGAGAGCACAAAAAAACATTTTCTAACATTCATGTAAACTTGCCCCTGTTAAGAAAAACAATAGGGGGTGAAAACAAGAGGATTTAGTCCGACTTCACAGAACAGGCTTGGCAATGAGCTGCCTGGTGCACTGACCTCTCCTGCTGCAGCTCATTTCCTCCTTGGTAAGCATTCCTGGATCAGTGACCTCTGACCTCTATCCAGTCTCCCTCGGACCTCAACACAACAAAACTATCCCTTCTCTTCAACCCATCAAAATTATACAATGTAATATAATGTCAAGAGTATCAATATTATTCATCCTTTCGCCAGCATAGGAGATAACCTGTACAATAGCAACTTTTGTATACTTTCTTACCATAATGCACAACAGGAAAGGCTGTGTCGAAGGAGCAAGAACAACGGATAATCCTATATTCCTTAATGGAGGATTGCGCAACAAGCAGTTTAAACACCAAGCTACTTAAAAAAAAAATCAGATATCCAGTCGTCATGCCGACTAACAACTTCCTACAACTCCCACTACAAACAAACCTTTCCTGGAATTAATGACTGTTGTTAAGGTGACACGTTGTTGTTTTCTACCACAACAACACAAGGAATCAACAGAGGAAAAAATACTTTCTATGCTTTAACTCGGACATTAGGAAAGCCATCACGCTCGCCGATATCTCATTTGCTAGCCCTAATCCAATTAGCATGTTAGCATCTGCTTAGCTTTCACATCGATTTAGCGGCTAGCTCGCCCAGCAGCTAGATAAATGGGCCCTGCTGAGTTTGAGATCTTCGCTGGTCATGCTAGCTGGACTGCTAATTACAGTCAAAAAGAAATAGGCCTAGACATTAAAGACAAGACTATCAATGTGTGGGAGCTGGTGCAAAAAACTATCCATGCAATATTCAGGTTCTAGTAGAAAATAGGACGCAATTTCAGGTCAGTAAGGATATCAAATATCAGATATATTCTTTCAACAGCCCTGCTCTCAGTTCACACTTGAAACTGAACCACATCAAACCAGTCTGAGCTGGTATCTAGTGGAAAAGGTTCCCTTGGGTTGATGGCATAGGAGGGACTGCCCAGGAAATACCACCAGTATGTCACATTTAGGCTCACACTGCATGTTCATAGTAGTATTAGCCTGCGTTAAAAATCAGCCCAGGGCTGTTGATAATGCTCCTTGGGTAAAGATAGAACATTTGCTTGGCAATGGACAAGGAGTTAGTCTCATTCTTTCTGAGCGATTCTACCATGATTCGTTAATAGCATGTCGCCTAGGGTCTGACAGCCATAATGTTGTTTCCATGGTAGCTTGTTTGATCAGTTTTACCCTCAGGAGAGGGGTATTTTTGCAAGTCATCTTTTGTCTGCCATATGACAAATAACAGGCCGCTAGAGGGAGGGATGGTACAATAGCCTCACGTAACCAGCCCCCTGTGAGGGCTTCTCAAATGTCAAACGCTGCTTTTCCAAATGGCAATCCAGAATAAACATGATAATTCTGGCAGCTAGCATTGAGGGGACATCAGGAAAGTGGTGAGAGAATAAATGTGTGTGAAGGAAGGGAGGAAAGAGTGAGTCAAGATGAAGTCAGAATGTGCACCGCCGTCATTGTTTTGCAGAGGCTTGACAGGTGCTTGGTGGTTATCTTCAAGATCCTAGTGCTCAAGGATATGCTGAGAAATGTATTAAGATGAGCCAGAAAATTGAAATCTATATGCAACTCAGAGGAAGACACTATTGGCCAAAGCAAAGCGTTTCTTGAGTGTTCTTTGAATCAAGCCTACCTTCCATTACCAGTCCCGAGGGGACCGACGGATACTGTAGCTCACCAACCAGACTTGCTTGAGACACACATAAAACGCTAAAGCCTTCATATCTTAACTTTCACTCTGTCAGAGAGATGACACACCCAACCTTCCATGGCCTGTTGGGGAGATTGTGTAATCCCAGCCCATGTTTCCTAGGCAGGGATTAGCAATAATCCCCCCACACAAAGCGGGGGAGAGTCTACCTTCTCTCCCGCTTTGCTAATACTGCAACTACCTGCTGAGTCGCTTACTGAAACCCCCAAAGCAATGACAACCCACACAACCCAACACAAAGCCAAAGCCTCTGGTTATCGGTGAATGGTGAAAGCCTCTTCCTCTCCCCATGTGTTGTGAACAGTTCCTGTTACTGCCGCCTTTGAAAAGGCAATTCACCAGGGTATTTAAGATAACACTACCTAAAAAGGTGTTGAAACGAGGGAATGGGAAGTAAAAACATGTTTGTAGCTCCCTCTCCCCGTGAATCGCTCTCAGCGATGCTTTTGTGCTCTTACATGATGTAATACACTGCAAATTCGCATTAAACTGCGAGACGGGCCCCTACAACCGGGGGGGGGGGATTGAATGTAGAATACAAAAATGTGGCGTAATAATCTTTCCAATTACATTGAAATGGTGGGTGCGAGTCTGCCGGTTATGAAAATGGCTTTGTGTTAATGCCATTGACACAGAACACAGGCAGGGGATAAGAAAGAGGGGATTACGGGAGAGGGACGGCGGCTGAATAGGTGTAAGCAGCGCAGTATGCTAGAGCTTAGCTAACTCTGACTGAGCTGATAGCAACGTGTGTGTGTTATTGAAGTATAAAAAGGTGAGAACCTGGGAGAGAGAGGGAGGACGGGATTGGAGGTAGGGAAACGGAGAGACAAAGAGAGCGCACAGTGAAGGAAGGTGTTGAAAGGAGAGAGAGAGAGAGAAAGAAGAGGGGGAATAGACAGGTGAGGTAAAGGAAAGGAGTGTGCTTCACCGGACCTGACCACTGTCTGGAGTCTGGACAATCATAGTCTAGCAAGCCTCTCTCACCCAACAGACTTGGAGCTGGTGTGGTCAAACTGGCGGGACCGGCATAGAGAGTAATGCCAGGCAGTGAAATTAGATCATGGCTATCAATTGTCTGTCCTTTGCTCTAGTAAGGGGAGTATAGAAACCTTCTATGCTCTGGGTAGAAGTTGGCAGTAGGGACAGATCTAGGATCAGCTTACGCTCCCCTTCACCCTACTCCTGATAGCACTAAAGAAGTATCCTAATAGTAACTAATGACATCCATTGCCTTATACGAAGTGTTCGATTGTGAGAGTACAACTTGTGCGTCAGAGTTACCATACACGGCTTCGCTTGAAAAGTGATGTTCTAATTCCATTTCTATGGATTGCACTTCTCTAAAAGTGAAAGCCTCATTGAGCAATGCTTGAGCACAGCCAGCTATTAAACTAGGACACTTCTTAAAAAACAAACTGATGACAGCATCGGCAAGTAAATCCAGGGGACAGAACACAAGCTGCTCTACCACCCACATGCTAAGGACATTGTTGTTTGACACTTTTATAAAACTCGAGAGCACCTGACAGTTCCCACATACACTCCCACACAGACGCTGAAACACCTGCCATTGGCTGCCTGCTGGAGGCCTGGCTGTGTGTGTGTCTGTCTCCACAGAGAACACTAGATGAGAGGATCAGAGAGCTGACTGTTCGCATATGTTGTTTTTACCAGTAAGTGTGTACTAGTGTGCATGAATGAACATGATTGTGTGAGAGTGAACGAGAGAAAGTGTGTGTGTGAGAGAGAAATAATGTGTTTTGACACACAAGCCAGTTTAAAATCAGTGTGTGTGTTGTTTTCTGATACACAGGCCAGTGCTAACAGGCTGGGTAAAATACCCCAGTCAATGAGACAGGGTCACCACAGGGCAGCCTGTCAATACAGTCAGAATGGCCAACATCTTAATTAGCTAGCTTCACCCGGGTTTCTTTCTCACTCTCCATCCCTTTCTTTCTCATTCTCACTCATACTGAAAATATCACTTCAAGAGTGCATGTGCACAGGCTTAAAACAGTATTTTTTGAATGGGGATGTAGTGGGGGGGGTATAGCAGTCTTGTATAAAGTTTCTTCAACACTCACTAACTGCCAATTCAAAGAGACACTTGTAAACAAGGAGCCGACTATGTTCCTGAAGCATCTTCCAGGGAAAAGCTGTGTCACTGCTGCCAAGGGCAATGCTCTAGGCCAGGGCTTAATTAGAGAGTGTGCTCAGTTACCCAGAATAGTTAGACGTTTATGTAAAAAATAATGTAAACGGACCTGATGTTTAGAGAGGTTCTCTCTTGTTCTCTTTAAACAGGAAAGGTCCGGTTGAGGGCCTGATACTTCTCCCCGAGGCCTGATACTGTTCTGTACATTCACTACTGTGCAAACTATATAAAGAACCTACCCACTGGTCTATACAATAGCCCAAAGGCATTAACAAACATGCTGTAGGCTTAACAGTAGCCTATTCCGTGTTTGATCTGCTACTTACATTATTAAACAAATAAAAAAAAGGTTCAATAGATTACTAGGCAACTAGGCAACTTTGCCAAGTGTGTGTGTGTGCAGATATGAGAGCGTGTGAGGCAAAGAGAGAGGGTTCATGGCGTGCCCATCAGCGAGCGAGAGACAGAGAGAGATAGGCAGAGCGAGAAGGGCAGAGAGAGAGCTGGAGGGTGGTCCTCCATGTCCCTTCTCTTCTCGCTCGCCAGCGGCCTCTGGTACGGTTCACTAGTCCTTCCTGACGACCCTGACCATATGCTAATATAAACAAGCTGTCCCTCGTGATTAACAACCCCAAAAACATGCTCTTGGCTTGTCCCTCCACATGTATCTTCCGAAAAAATCAGTATTGCTGGCATCCCAAGTCTACAGTGTATCTAGTAATGTTGGATATGTATGAACACAAAATGGAGCCGAAGTCTGAGTCTCTCAAGGTAAAGATATTGTTGCAGGTGCATTCATCAGACCATTTCTAGGGCCCTATAAAAATCTGCATGTGGAAAACGAGGACGGAATCGCAGAATCCAGACATTAAAAAGGGAATTCAACAATAAATAAATAATGTATTGAACTTAGTAGGAAATTAACTAAGGCAAGCGTTAAATGGTGATAGCAGACACCCGCATAGCAGATGTTTTGGCAGTGTGGGAGGTAGAACTGCATTGAAGCTGTCAAATTGGTGAGTACCCCACATCAGTGAGCACCCACTCGCGTTAGAAGTTCAGAACGAGAAAACATAGCCTATATAGAAATAATTAAGTATCAAATTGAAAAATCGTTAAACGAAATAATGAGGATTTCTATCATCCTAATTGAGGTGTAGAATACATCTCACATTCCAGTGTTCAAACTTGTAAACAAGGCTGCATGGGATTTCACCAATGGCAATATCCTCTAATAACAGGAGCCGCTTGTGGATTTGACAGCTCTAACACAGTTCCATCACGACAACGCCAAAACAACCGCTATCCGGATGTCGAATACAGTGGTTCTGATCGAATAGAGCCCTAGATGTATTAAATTTATCAGAAAAGTAATTCATTTGCCTAAGTTAAATCACAAGACACGAACAAAATGCTTCAGTGATTCATATTTTCCTGCAACTTTCTGAAACGTTACAGGAATGCCCATCAGTGTGTGGTGTGTGTGGTGCGCGCGTATGTCTAGTCTACACTGTGTAGCCGTTAGCGATAATGTTAATGATAACCTGATTTTTAACTGTACGGTTTTGTCTTTCACATGTTTTCTTCATTTTTCCCAGACCTCAAAAGTGGTCTCCTGATGTGGTTTAAGCATTGTTGTGGACTAAAAAATGTTTTCTATTTAAAAAATGTGGTTTTGAGAGCGAAAAACTAAAAAACTGGAACCTGGAAAAACAAAAATGGAGAAAACGGAATCAGGCAAAAATTCAAAACAGGTTTTATAGGGCCCTATATTTCTATAGCAAGCCAAATGTATTGTTTCAAGATGTAAGTAATAAAGATATAACCAATATAAACTAGAGAGAATAATGACAATCAGGGTTCCATTCTAAGTCACTTTCAGAATTCCATGGCCCCAGTGGAGGGGCATGGATTTAACATGCACACTTTAGGCTGAATCAATATGAGCTATATCGGTTCATTGACCCCTCATGCCATCCATGTTAAATAATGCACTCCTCACTTAACCGCCACTCAACATCCTAAACAGGCCCTCATTATCTTTGAATGAGCTACACGGCCGTGACAGCGACATAACTGCTACGCTGCCCGCCACACAGGGATCTTGTTCCACTGCTTTGGTTACATGTCCGACGCAGCTAGTCAACCTTGGCTGTTGGCACAGTCAGTAATTACGGCTACAGGTAGGCTACAATGTTAATTTCATCTCCCTATGACTGAGCCAACACCCAGAGCCATTTGGGTCTGCCACTGACTACCAAGTTGAACCAAGGGTTCAAGAGTTCACGCTGTTGTTAACACAAAAAGGTCACTCAAGCTATAATTACAGACATAACAATTGCAGTTCTCCTTTGAGGGGGCATGGTCTACATTGGCTAGGCTAATTACTGTGATATGGGAGCTTAGTTACAATTTAGAAACAGTTTTAATTCCTGTACCAGGGTCAGAACTATGCACTGAAAAAAGGGGAAGTGTACAACAGTTTTTATGGGTACAACATATTTTCCTGACACTGTTGACGAAGGCAATAATTTAAGGTGGACATGTTTCAAATTCAACAATATAAAACACAAGATGGAACAATATGAACTCTATCAAACAGTGTAAAACTGACTGGATTGACTAGTTTAAGGACACAGTAAAACAATGTATTTTACAACTCTTGGATGAATCACTCCTGAGTGTTATAAAAACACATTTTGATGCGTCTGTTATTCAGATGCTAACTGAAACACATTCCAAAGCAACTTCATTCTGAATGTAAATGAGGTGCAGAACTCAGATCTGTGTCTAATTGGCTGTGGATGCAGACACCAGATGTTACACCAGGTGCTACGTAAGAAAGCCTACTCAAGCTTATCATATGTCAACTTCAAGCAAACCTAGGAGTTTTCTCGCTTTCTAGCTGTGTTAAGAAGCCTCGTTATGTTTAGCTGAGTTGAATGAGTGGCTCCCGCAGCAGTCTGCCTGTCTAAGCTTAATAATAAAAATAATAAAAATTAAAAACATTTGAATTACTGTAACCGTAATTCAAATGCAATCTATACATACATATGTATATACACCAGATGAATTTACACAAGATATACTAAGAATGATATGTACAGCAGTAGATATATTAGAGTGAGCTATGTCAAGAATCAAGTATATAAATAAATATGCGGTGAGTATAAACAGTGTAACTAAAATGCAATGTACAGTAGTAGAAATATTAGAATGAGCCATGTGGAGAATACAGTATTTAAATACACAGTACAAAAGCCCATTGCAAAATTGATAGAATTGCAGGAAATTAACTTCTGGACCAGAGTCCGGAATGTAAATATATATATGTGAATGGTGTGTTTAGACAGTATCAGGGCTCTACAGTGCGACCATTTTACTCGCATTTGCATCTAAATATTTAGCTGTGCGACCTGGAATTAATATTTAGGAGCACCAGTGTACCCCAGCCCCTGAGTACCATGGAGAATACACAGAGCGCAGATTCATGACCGTCATGCTTGCACCCATACTACAAAGAAAACAGCTTGTTACCGCAAAATATTTGTATTGTGCTCCTAAATTTGTGTGCTCCGACATTTTTCAACTATAAAAACTAAAGTTAGCATAGAGCCCCTTAGTATGGACAGTATGTGAATAGAAAAGGTGTGTACAGCAGTAGTTATATAGGATGAGCCATGACTAGAATACAGTATGTACATATGAAGTGGGTAAAACGGTATGTAAACATTATTAAAGTGACCAGTGTTCAATGACTACGTACATAGGGCAGCTGTCTCTAAGGTGCAGGATAAAGTACCGGGTGTTAGCCGGCTAGTGACAGAGTCTAAGGTTCAGGGCAGGGTACAGGGCGGAGGCCAGCTAGTGTTAACTGTTTAACAGTCTGTTGGCCTGGAGATACAAGCTGTTTTTCAGTCCCAGCTTTGATGCACCTGTACTGTCTCCGCCTTCTAGATGGTAGCGGAGTGAACAGGCCTTGGCTCGGGTGGCTGAGGTCCTTGATGATCTTCTTGGCGTTTCTGTCCAGCCGTCTACTGCTGCAGTGTCCACCAACACTGGCTCTATTCCCTCCAACTTAGCTCCCCCTTGGCTAACGAACACAATCATCCAGACACACAAGCGCATACATGCACAGTCGCATACAAGTGAAAGTGTGCAAACACGGACACACACCTAAGAGAGTGGAAGCCTAACTGGGTTCTGCTGACGTTTTTTTTCTCCTTGGCAGACAACACATGCCAGATCTCTGCCTGGCTGCCTTATCTGTCTGGAGTAATTGGGTTTTCCTGCCACTTCGACACAGTTCCACAACAGCCAACTTCCAAGGCAACCGTACGCAACAGCACACAACAGTGCTGAAGAAGAACTGTTACCTAGCTAGACAGACTGTAGAAAATGAGGAACAAGCCAACATGGAAGAACAATCAATAGCCTGTGGTACGGCACTGCTAATAACGCTGTATGTAGCAGAAACCAAATGGGGCTAGACATTGCTAAACTGACTGTTAATGATTAACTCTGGTACTTTGATCGATAGAGAAAGTGACTAATGTGGTCTGAAACGGGCTGAGCTGCCTAGAAATATCCATGACTAATCACTTAGGTAGCGGCCTCATGTACTGGAGGATCTGGAAAGGCTGGAATGGCACAGCTCGGGTCCAAAATGACAGTCTGTCTGTCTGTGCTTTGGCTTTCAGGGATGAGACATCTCTATTTCTGTCTGCTTCCGGCTCGGAACCAGAACTCAAGCCCTGACGCAACTAATCACAGCTTGCCTCGCCATCTCCATTTTTAAAAGCGATAGACATTGGCTTGTATTCGGAAGTATCATTTATTTCCCTCCCACCCTCCTTGTATCAGCTCTGTTTCTCATGGTAAACAAGTGATTGTATCCTGGAGGTAAGGGATGATGGATGGGCCTGTTACTGGGTACGGAGACGATGCCTGACCCACCTCTGTTATCGCTCATAGTTGACAGGTTTACATGTTTCTGTAATGGTCATTACTTCTGAGGGATATCCGAGGGCATTGACCATGTCTGCACAAACAACTGTCTTCAGATACCTGGGGAAAAGACAAGAGCGCTCTCAGGAGGACAAGGAATCACTGAGCTATGAAGACTAAATGAATAGCTGCCATATTGAAATAATTAGGCCATACGCGATCTTCATTGGTGTTGGAGGCGGCATGGGTCTGTTAACAGAATGGACAGTGTGATCCGCTGTGCTCAGAAGTCTCAGCCAGGTGTCTTCAGTTGCTGTCCAGTAGACCAATCGACTGGTCGACATTTTTAAACGTGTATTTTTCCATATATAGACATCCTATGTGTTTTAAGCGCACTGTTTCATTAAATAATGAAGACACAGATGACTAGAGGGAGTCTGACCGCAATTGATTTGATCTGACCGTTTGGAACAATGTAAACAACACTAAATCAATTATAAGCGTACCAGAGACTGTTGTAACAAGTCTTTATTACAGCAAAGACTAAAAAGTTGCATGCATTCGTGAATGCAATTGCCGACATGGAACGGTTTATTTGTTGTTTACGCTAATTATTCAAGGGTCGCTCTGCTATTTTATTGTAAAACTAAAATGCATGATTGTTTTTCAAATCATGAATGACGCGTATGCTGTGTGATGACACGAACTAATGAATGATTGATACAGTAGCCTATATAGCCTATGTAAGTTACGGTATTAAGACCTAACAGGATGAGCTCTTAGGCCCACAGCTCGATGGTGGTTATACAAGGCTGCTATTCTAAGCCTACTAATGATAATGACATTGATGATCATAATAACAATAACAATAAAATATAAATATTTTTCGGACAATCTGGAAGGGTGTAAACAACACTCAATAAATTATAAGTAATACCAGAGAGGCTGTTCTGACGGGAAAAAGGTGTAAAGCCTTTATTAAAGCATAGCAAAATTGTTTATCTGATATGTGGTTGCGCGAGGCTTGGTGCTTACAGAATCAGTAGGCTATTAAACAAACACTCAAACAGGCAACACAAGCAGAATCTGTCTTATTTCTGTAGCTACAGTGAGGGAAAAAAGTATTTGATCCCCTCCTGATTTTGTACGTTTGCCCACTGACAAAGAAATGATCAGTCTATAATTTTAATGGTAGGTTTATTTGAACAGTGAGAGACAGAATAACAACAAAGAAATCCAGAAAAACGCATGTCAAAAATGTTATACATTGATTTGCATTTTAATGAGGGAAATAAGTATTTGACCCCTTCTCAATCAGAAAGATTTCTGGCACCCAGGTGTCTTTTATACAGGTAACAAACTGAGATTAGGAGCACACTCTTAAAGGGAGTGCTCCTAATCTCAGTTTGTTACCTGTATAAAAGACACCTGTCCACAGAAGCGATCAATCAGATTCCAAACTCTCCACCATGGCCAAGACCAAAGAGCTCTCCAAGGATGTCGGGGACAAGATTGTAGACCTACACAAGGCTGGAATGGGCTACAAGACCATCGCCAAGCAGCTTGGTGAGAAGGTGACAACAGTTGGTGCGATTATTCGCAAATGGAAGAAACACAAAAGAACTGTCAATCTCCCTCGGCCTGGGGCTCCATGCAAGATCTCACCACTTGGAATTGTAATGATCATGAGAACGGTGAGGAATCAGCCCAGAATTGCATAGGAGGATCTTGTCAATGATCTCAAGGCAGCTGGGACCATAGTCACCAAGAAAACAATTGGTAACACACTACGCCGTGAAGGACTGAAATCCTGCAGCGCCCACAAGGTCCCCCTGCTCAAGAAAGCACATATACATGCCCGTCTGAAGTTTGCCAATGAACATCTGAATGATTCAGAGGAGAACTGGGTGAAAGTGTTGTGGTCAGATGAGACCAAAATGGAGCTCTTTGGCATCAACACAACTCGCCTCAAAGGGACGGGGCCATGTACCGTCAAATCTTGGGTGAGAACCTCCTTCCCTCAGCCAGGGCATTGAAAATGGGTCGTGGATGGGTATTCCAGCATGACAATGACCCAAAACACATGGCCAAGGCAACAAAGGAGTGGCTCAAGAAGAAGCACATTAAGGTCCTGGAGTGGCCTAGCCAGTTTCCAGACCTTAATCCCATAGAAAATCTGTGGAGGGAGCTGAAGGTTCGAGTTGCCAAATGTCAGCCTCGAAACCTTAATGACTTGGAGAAGATCTGCAAAGAGTGGGACAAAATCCCTCCTGAGATGTGTGCAAATCTGGTGGCCAACTACAAGAAACGTCTGACCTCTGTGATTGCCAACAAGGGTTTTGCCACCAAGTACTAAGTCATGTTTTGCAGAGGGGTCAAATACTTATTTCCCTAATTAAAATGCAAATCAATTTATAACATTTCTGACATGCGTTTTTCTGGATTTTTTTGTTGTTATTCTGTCTCTCACTGTTCAAATAAACCTACCATTAAAATTATAGACTGATCATGTCTTTGTCAGTGGGCAAACGTACAAAATCAGCAGGGGATCAAATACTTTTTTCCCCTCACTGTAGATATACACTACATGACCAAAAGTACGTGGACACCAACTCATCGAACATCTCATTCCAAAATCATGGGCATTAATATGGAGTTGGTCCAATCTTTACTGCTATAACAGCCTCCACTCTTCTGGGAAGGCTTTCCACTAGATGTTGGAACATTTCTGCGGGGACATTTCTGCATTAGTAAGGTCGGGCACTGATGTTGAATGATTAGGCCTGGCTCGCATTCGGCGTTCCAATTCATCCCAAAAGTGTTCGATGGGGTTGAGGTCAGGGCTCTGTGCAGGGCAGTCAAGTTCTTCCACACCGATCTCAACAAAGCATTTCTGTATGGACCTCACTTTCTGCACAGGGGCATTGTCATGCTGAAACAGGAAAGGGCCTTCCCCAAACTGTTGCCACAAAGTTGGAAGTACAGAATCGTCTATAATGTAATTGTATGCGGTAGTGTTAAGATTTCCCTTCACTGGAACTAAGGGGTCTAGCCCGAACCATGAAAAACAGCCCCAGACCATCATTCCTCCTCCAAACTTTACAGTTGGCACTATGCATTTGGGCTGATAGCGTTCTCCAGGCATCCGCCAAACCCAGATGATTCGTCCTGCCAGATGGGTAAGCGTGATTCATCACTCCAGAAAACGGGTTTCCACTGCTCCAGTCCAATGGCGACGAGCTTTACACCACTCCAGCCGACGCTTGGCATTGCGTATGGTGATCTTAGGCTTGTGTGCGGCTGCTCGGAGATGGAAATCCATTTCATGAAGCTCCCGACAAACATTTATTGTGTTGACGTTGCTTCCAGAGGCAGTTTGGAACTCGTTAGTGAGTGTTGCAACCGAGGACAAACAATTTTTATGCGCTACACGCTCCAGCACTCGGCAGTCCTGTTCTGTGAGCTTGTGTGGCCTACCACTTCGCGGCTGAGCCGTTGTTGCTCCTAGACGTTTCCACTTCACAATAACAGCACTTAAGGTTGACCGTGGCAGCTCTAGCAGGGCAGAAATTTGACTTACTGACATGTTGGAAAGGTGGCATGCTATGACGGTGCCACGTTGCTCTTCGGTAAGACCATTCTACTGCCAATGTTTGTCTATGGAGATTGCATGGCGGTGTGCTTGATTTTACACACCTGTCAGCAACGGGTGTGGCTGAAATAGCTGAATCCACTAATTCGAAGTGGAGTCTACATACCTTTGTATATACAGTGCATTCTAAAAGTATTCAGACCCCTCCATGTTTTCCACATTTTGTTAAGTTACAGCCTTATTTTAAAATTGATTAAATATCGTTTTTTCTCAATCTACACACAATACCCCATAATGACAAAGCGAAAACAGAAATACCGAATTTACATAAGTATTCAGACCCTTTGCTACTTGATTGGAGTCCACCTGTGTTAAATTGAATTGACTAGACATGATTTGGAAAGGCACACACCGGTCTATATAAGGTCCCACAGTTGACAGTGCATGTCAGAGCAAAAACCAAGCAATGAGGTCAAAGGAATTGTCCGTAGAGCACCGAGACAGGATTGTGTTGAGGCACAGATCTGTGGAAGGGTACCAAAAATATTTGCAGCATTGAAGGTCCCCAAGAACACAGTGGCCTCCATCATTCTTAAATGGAAGAAGTTTGGAACCACGAAGACTCATCCTAGAGCTGGCCGCCCGTGCAAACTGAGCAATCGGGGGAGAAGGGCCTTGGTCAGGGACGTGACAGCCTGCTTGGAGATTGCCAAAAGGCACCTAAAGGATTCTCAGACCATGAGAAACAAGATTCTCTGGTCTGATGAAACCAAGATTGAATTATTTGGCCTAAATGCCAAGCATCACGTCTGGATCAAACCTGGCACCATCCCTACTGTGAAGCATGGTGGTGGCAGCATCATGCTGTGCGGATGTTTTTCAGCGGCAGGGACTGGGACTAGTCAGGATCAAGGGAAAGATGAACGGAGCAAAGTACAGAGATATCCTTGATGAAAACCTGCTCAAGACCGCTCAGGACCTCAGACTGGGGCAAAATTTCACCTTCCAACAGGACAACGACCCTAAGCACACAGACAAGACAAAGCAGGAGTGGCTTCGGGACAAGTTTCTGAATGTCCTTGAGTGGACCAGCCAGAGGCCGGACTTGAACCCGATCGAACATCTCTGGAGAGACCTGAAAATAGCTGTGCCTGACAGAGCTTGAGAGGATCTGTAGAGAAGAATGGAGGAACTCACCAAATACAGGTGTGCTAATCTTGTAGCGTAATACCCAAGAAGACTCAAGGCTGTAATCGCTGCCAAAGGTGCTTCAACAAAATACTGAGTAAAGGGTCGGAATACTTATGTAAATTCTATTTTTTATTTGTAATAAATGTGCAAACATTTCTAAAAACCTGTTTTTGCTTCGTCATTATGGGCTATTGTGTGTAGTTTGATGAAAAAACAAACAATGTAATCAATTTTAGAATAAGGCTGTAACATAACAAAATGTGGAACTAGTCAAGGGGTCTGAATACTTTCCGAATGCACTGTATAGTGTATCTGGATGATTTATAAAGCCAGGCACATTTAACAGTTAGGCTGTTGATTATAGACCTAATTAAGTTGGGGTATCCTCTCTCCTCACTTTTCTTAGATAATTAAGGCAAGGGCTGTTTTCTCGTCTCCTAACTCCACTGCTGCCGCCGCCGCATTGTTCTCAACACCAATATGCTGGGTAACTTTGCTATTATACACATAAAAACATGGTCTAGGAAAAGGCGCCAATTCAACAGCGCACTGATGTTTCAGAATCGCGGACAGCGACCGCTATCCAACGCAGGAGAAAGCGCATTTGTTATAAAAAATATATATATATATTTTTTGTGTTGCACCATTGTTCATCTGTAATATAACCATATACAATTTCAGTAGCGCATGTCTTAGAGTGATGGACTCCGCCATCCCCACGGCCTCCACAATGGATTAGTCCACTCAGACAGGCACGAATCAGAGGTGTCATTTACACCATTCATTATTTTTAGCTACTGCTCGACTAAAGAAATCTCGGTCGACCAACAGCCTATCGACCAGTCGACTAAATGGGGTCAGCCCTACTGTCCAGACAGAGTCATCCTGGCAGAGTCATCCGCAGTGACACCCCAGTGAGACATTATAGACCCACCACATCCACCATCCTGCTGTTTGATTAAAGGCCCTGTCCATCCATCGGTACACACTGATCTCAGTACAGGGGCTCCTCCAGAAGCTCGACCCTTGGTGCCCCGTGTGAGAACAGTGGGCCTAATTGAGCAACTATTCATCGCCTCTCGATACCTGAATAGGACTATAAATCCCTGTTGTTCACCAGAAGCTGCCTGAGTTTGACAGAGACAATGATCAACATTTCTGTAAATGTGCCAGACCGTGTCTGTCATTTTCATCTGGGTAAGCCCACTGTCTCCCGGGAAGAATGTCGGTCTTGCCAAGAGGAGAATAATGGTGATAGAAACGGCCGACGACTAGCATCAAGCATAATTCAAAACAGATAACTCAAGCACTGGCACTTCTGCCTCCATTTCTCACACCAGTCTCTGCATAGAACACATTCCATGGAACACATTCCATAGAACACATTACATATGCACAAATCACAACGATGAGTCATTGTGAAATATCGCTAAGTATTTTTCCCCATAAGAGACAACCTGAGAAGGGGGATTGATTTACGTAACTCTTTTTTGTTTTGGGTTGCACTGCAGATGAAGGTTCAGTTAGCCTAAGCGCCTAATGCTACAACTGTTGTCTGTCTGATCTGATAAGAGAGTGCATTTTATGAGGCTACTAGGGCAATGGGAAACAAGGCCAAAAGAAATGCCTGTTTATTGAACCATTGTGTCCTCCTGCCTTAATCCCAGTCAAACCTGTTTAGATCAAAACCAACAACAATGCCATTCCATGGAGTTAAACTTCACCAGCTTTGACCTGGATTTGTATAGACATGCTCGGGTTGATAGGAAGAGCCTGTTGGACTTGATAAACTGTGGCAGGGCAATGAGGGGAGTTTCTCCTCTGTGCCTTAGTGTAAAAGGGAAACTTCCTCCTCAATTGCTCAGCTTTCTGCCACACCTTTTACGGCCTCTGAACGGCTAACCTGTGACGTGGACCACGATGCAACAGGACACAACAGTACAGTTGAGTCAACAACTCAGTGCTTTGCTCTATAAAGAGCCATTACAAAATGGTATGAAAGCTAATTTGGTGACTGATGAAGGATGAGAAAGGAGCGGGAGTATAAAAATAGACCAACAACTTGGAAATATTTAGGTGGCCAAGTAGTGAGTCAGGGGCAGAGCCATGAACAGGTGCCGAGTCAACAGGGTGTAATCCGTAGGCCCAGCATAAAGCTGTGATAAGCAGCACATTTTCCCAGTCTCATGACACTCTCACACACAATAACACACTGCAGTGTGGTTTTACCAGCATTCTGCAGGGAGGCCTCTGCACTGTGGAGAGAACAGCCTACAC
Organism: Coregonus lavaretus; assembly: GCF_964263955.1. Classification (NCBI taxonomy): domain Eukaryota; kingdom Metazoa; phylum Chordata; class Actinopteri; order Salmoniformes; family Salmonidae; genus Coregonus; species Coregonus lavaretus. The sequence goes on from NC_139993.1 coordinate 6,893,453, forward strand.
ACACCTGTTCTATGACATTGCAAAACAGGATAGATGGAGATCCTTCATCAGTCACAACAAGCATGGAGTGTTCGGCTTGAAAGAAGACATAACATTTCAGCCTGTCCTCAAATATGTTACTGCTAACTTATGTAGGGGGTCACTATCTGGCCTAAAATTAACGTGAGACCAAAGACTTCGACCAGACGACCACGTGTCAATGTGGTCAAAGTGAACAGTCGCCACGACTACCAGAGGGAACTCAAACAGATTTGTTTCATGGCAGCTTTTGCCTGACAGGAATAGAAGGCTTGCTTTGATTTTCCTCTCTCCTGTATATCAGACATCCATTTCACTATGCCTCCGGTTTTGCTGTAGATAGACAGGTGTGGCTGCTCTTTCTGATGCACCTGCTACACACATTAGGCTAAGCTTAGTGAGCCTTAAACAGATGCTTAGGCACTCTCCTTTCTTTCTCTCACTCTCTTTCTCGCATTCACACGTTTCTACGTTTAACCTGACACATAAATCCAGAAGATTTCACACTACTCAAGGCCGTGTCTCTTGTGTGGATTATGTTTTTTTTTTAAACACACAGCTGAGAACAACTATTCTATTAATAACCTTAGTGTTAGGCTAGGTGATGTGTCGCGAGAGTGAAGTAAAGGATGTACAGCCGGAATTAGTAGAATTTGATTTCAGAATTTGCCTAACGGTAGCTTGCCTAGCACATACAATATTGTATTGAGTACACATGAGGAGGCCCCTTGAAATGACTCATGCTAGAGGGCAGTGTAAAAAGGGTGCAACCAACCGTGGATCATTAACCAATGAAACTGTACCTGAACCGTTACCATGGTGAAATACGATTTTGAGAGGTAGCACAAAATATCAGGACATCGCATAATGATCAATAGCACAAACATATGCTCAATAGCACAAACAGATAAGCCCTTACACATAGGCCTATGGGAAACTCCATGGAAAAAATCCACCTTGTATATGCAAAATAGGGAGGCCTAGCCTAGGCCTACAACAACTGCAACAGGCTGCTAAACCAAACATGTTGAGTCTTTCTTGGGATACATTTGTTTAAGGAAAATGGTTGAACAATAATTTGACAGGACTTGTTTCTTTGACTTGTAAATCACCTTCAAGGCATAGGCTCCAGAGACCGGGTGGGTGTCTGGCTCCAAGGCTACGACTGCTCCAGAAACATTATCACAGTGCTGAATGGCAGCCACAGACAGCCATTTACTTTTCACTTGGACAATTAGTCAAATCCATGTCAAGGTACCTGACAAATACCACAGGTCTGCTCAAAAAGACTAACAGCAGAGTGTAGGTTGCCCTCCTCTCAGCAGCAGTGAATGTCAGTGATGACGTTTATGTCCTTGTATTTGTTTGGGCTGAAAAGACACATACTGATCTGTGGAGGCTGCTGAGGGGAGGACGGCTCATAATAATGGCTGGAAAGGAGAGAATGGAATGGCGTCAAACACATATTTGATACCATTCCACTCCTTCTGCTCCAGCCATTACCACAAGCCCTGTGTGTCTTATTATGGTTCGCCTAGAACCTGTCCTTGACTGCTGCTGGAATCTCAATCTTTTCCAATTGAATAATGGCTGTGTATTACAGAAATCAGTGTGCACTGTCTCTCTTTCTCCTTAGCTTTTATTTTCCTCTCTCTCTCTCAAAAGGTCAGTTGTGTCACAGAGAATGGATCAATAATCAGTTCAAATTTACTGGCAAAATGCTTACCTCGTATCCTCAGTGCCATTCAATCCAGCATCGTCTCAGCATCTGCTAAAGAGAACAAAATCAACAATGATCATATAGATATACAGTACCAGTCAAAAGTTTGGACACACCTACTCATTTCAGGGGTTTTTCTTTATTTGTACTATTTTCTACATTGTAGAACAATAGTGAAGACATCAAAACTATGAAATAACACATATGGAATCATGTAGTAACCAAAAAAGTGTTAAACAAATCAAAATATATTTTATATTTGAGATTCTTCAAATAGCCACCCTTTGCCTTGACAGCTTTCCACACTCTAGGTATTCTCTCAACCAGCTTCACCTGGAATGCTTTTCCAACAGTCTTGAAGGAGTTCCCACATATGCTGAGCACTTGTTGGCTGCTTTTCCTTCACTCTGCCATCCGACTCATCCCAAATCATCTCAATTGGGTTGAGGTCGGGGATTGTGGAGGCCAGGTCATCTGATGCAGCACTCCAACACTCTCCTTCTTGGTAAAATAGCCCTTACACAGCCTGGAGGCGTGTTGGGTCATTGTCCTGTTGAAAAGCAAATGATAGTCCCACTAAGCCCAAACCAGATGGGATGGCATATTGCTGCAGATGCTGTGGTAGCCATGCTGGTTAAGTGTGCCTTGAATTCTAAATAAATCACAGACAGTGGTCACCAGCAAAGCACCCCCACACCATAACACCTCCTCCTCCATGCTTTACGGTGGGAACTACACATGCGGAGATCATCCGTTCACCCACACCGCGTCTCACAAAGACACAGCGGTTGGAACCAAAAATCTCAAATTTGGACTCCAGACAAATTTCCACCGGTCTAATGTCCATTGCTCGTGTTTCTTGGCCCAAGCAAGTCTCTTCTTCTTATTGGTGTCGTTTAGTAGTGGTTTCTTTGCAGCAATTCGACCATGAAGGCCTGATTCACACAGTCCCCTATGAACAGTTGATGTTGAGATGTGTCTATGACTTGATCTCTGTGAAGCATTTATTTGGGCTGCAATTTCTGAGGCTGGTAACTCTAATGAAAGTATCCTCTGCAGCAGAGGTAACTCTGGGTCTTCCATTCCTGTGGCGGTCCTCATGAGAGCCAGTTTCATCATAGAGCTTGATGGTTTTTGCGACTGCACTTGAAGAGACTTTCAAAGTTCTTGAAATGTTCCGTATTGACTGACCTTCATGTCTTAAAGTAATGATGGACTGTAATTTCTCTTTGCTTATTTGAGCGGTTCTTGACATAATACGGACCTGGTCTTTTACCAAATAGGGCTATATTCTGTATACCCCCCTACCTTGTCACAACACAACTGATTGGCTCAAATGCATTAAGAAGGAAAGAAATTCCACAAATTAACTTTTAACAAGGCACACATATTAATTGAAATGGATCCAGGTGACTACCTCATGAAGCTGGTTGAGAGAATGCCAAGAGTGTGCAAAGGGTGGGTATTTGAAGAATCTCACATATAATAATAAGACATATGATTTGTTTAACACTAACACTTTTATGGTTACTACATAGTGTTATTTTATAGTTTTGATGTCTTCACTATTATTCTACAATGTAAAAAATAGTAAAAATAAAGAAAAACCCTTGAATGAGTAGGTGACCAAACTTTTGACTGGTAGTGTACGTACATTAAACGTGCGCAATCGCACAACACACACACTAACTTAAAATGTCACGCTGGACTTGCCACACACACATCCTTTAGTCAAAAGTTGTGTAACTATGTGGTTTGCATCATGTTGTCATCACTTAAACATTTGCTCAGGTGAGAAATGTTTCCAACGATGTGTATTCCAATTTGCCAACAGTCTTCATTTGAGATAACTGTTGGCCACAACAGTATAACTAGCTACTGTACGTATGCAATGACTAACGTTACCCACCTGGCTTCTTGGTTGCTTCAAAGAACAGGTTAAAACATATGAAAGTAATGTTCTGATTCTGTTATGTTTTGAACTATAAGGAAACACGGGCAATGTTTTACCGATTAGTAAGCTTATGTTGCATAATAACCTATGCATACACTGCTAGCTTTGACAGCTAACAGTAACGTTAGCTCGCTAGCGTTTAGCTATAGGTGAAACAAAGCCCTAGCAAACTCCCTAGTTTAGTTTGGGATGCAACTACATCTAATGACTAGCTAATTTAGCTAGTTACTAGTAGCTAGCTAGCTGTCTCAAAACAACTCTCGCTTTTACATTTCAACATTCACTCTTGTGAAACCCCTAATTGAAATTGTTTGTTTAACAAAATAACAACGAAGTTGTTTGTGAAAAACAATCTTTGTAAACCGCTGGCTACGTGACATTTCTCGACAACAAAGCAAAGGTGTCAAACCTGAAACTCCGATAAAGAGGTGTTTTGCCTAAACAAGCGCGACCTTACCGTGTCCCGAGTTCATAATCTCTCGCGCAAACAGGATTACCAAAATCCACTGAATGAAGATGGACAGTTTACAGGACAGTAACAAAACGTTGTATTGTTATCACTTCCAAGTACTGCGTCGTTGTCTGAGCCTCATTTCTTGCCCAGCCTGTTGACAGCTGAACGCTGGAAGCACAGAGTTCCTGAGTGAAAAAAAAACATGAACGTCTCCCAAGGCTAGAGTAATCAAAGTCGATAAGTAGGATCATCAACCGAGCGCTCGCGCGTTCGGGGATTGATTATACAGAAGTTTTGGGATTGTTTTTATTTTTATTTTAGGCCTATAAAATGGACTTGAAATAGATGTCACAAATAAAAAGGTTACGAAAAATGTTCAATGAAAATGACATAGGCCTTTATAGGTTATAACTGGAGCACAGTTAGAGCACACAGATACACTTTGTAACTTCGGTCTTTGTCTTTCCACTGTGGATTGTCTCATAATTCTACAAAAAATAAGTAATAATTGTTCTTGACTATCTATAGCCATCAAACACAGTAACATGCACACTAAATGCCATAATTCACTTCAAATGATGCATCAGTGATTCTCTTGATTTCAAAGAGTAGATTATTATTTGTGTCATTGAATCCATTGGAAAAATAAGCATAACTTGTGTGGGAATTGCTTGTTCTTATATAATTTAATGGGATTCTATCTTCGATTTATTATTATTTTAAACCTGCTGATGGCCCTGACATTGATGCGTTATTGAATACCATCAAGGTCATTATGTAATTTAAATCACAGTTAGATTTTTTTCACCACCTCCTGAAAGCTGTGCCCATTGTATGACTTTCACACAGCTTGAGATTGTCCTTGGTTGAGAAAAGTGCAATTAGTTTGAAGTGGTCTTCACTGATTTGCATAAAGGCTTGCATGGCAATGAAAGCATCGCCATCTAGTGTTAATGACTTATAACTGTTGATACTCTCCCAATACATTTGGGACATCTTTGTATCCACTACAGAAAATAATCTCTGGAATTTAGCTACATTACATTTAATGCACATTTTTACGCTATACAAATGACATTTAGACTATGTTTAGATTCGTCACAGACTCTATCCAAATCTTACAGAATACTAGGCTATACCAAAAATAAACAAAGAGCATTGAGAAAAAACTCTGCACCACACCTTACTTGTTCAAGATGTCTTTAATCAATTCAATCACTTCCTTCTTAACTCTGTATCTTTCATCTCTCAAAGACAGAACCACAAGCAAGGTAAGCTACAAACTCAAAGTATTCTAAATTAAATCATTAAGCCCCTTGCATGCAGACAAGATGAAAGAGAATTCTGCCCAGATAGAAACATGGCAGTTGGCACAGTATCTCAAATCTGCAGTGGATGACGTTTGTCTGCCTACCGACTCCACCAGTGGTGTGATGGTAATGAGTTGTGACACAGAATAAATGTAACTTTAGTCTATTGTTTTCATTTATTCCCTTAATAAGTCCTCACTGCCTCTCAAGTCCATCAAGCCCCACTCACTATTAATGAGATATTACTTTACTCTTCAACTGTCTTCTTATGTATATGTGTATGTCTCAGGATCAGCCAAATCTATTTGTATTATGCCAGTTTCAGTAGATGAAAATGATGTGATTATTTCAACTTCATTTTACAAATCTAAGAATATAAAAATAGTTTACCAAGTTACCAATTACTTCACAATGCAAGAGCTAGAGTAAAGCTACACTGAGTATACACATACAGTGGGGGAAAAAAGTATTTAGTCAGCCACCAATTGTGCAAGTTCTCCCACTTAAAAAGATGAGAGAGGCCTGTAATTTTCATCATAGGTACACATCAACTATGACAGACAAAATGAGAAAAAACATTCCAGAAAATCACATTGTAGGATTTTTTTATGAATTTATTTGCAAATTATGGTGGAAAATAAGTATTTGGTCAATAACAAAAGTTTCTCAGTACTTTGTTATATACCCTTTGTTGGCAATGACACAGGTCAAATGTTTTCTGTAAGTCTTCACATGGTTTTCACACACTGTTGCTGGTATTTTGGCCCATTCCTCCATGCAGATCTCCTCTAGAGCAGTGATGTTTTGGGGCTGTCGCTGGGCAACACAGACTTTCAACTCCCTCCAAAGATTTTCTATGGGGTTGAGATCTGGAGACTGGCTAGGCCACTCCAGGACCTTGAAATGCTTCTTACGAAGCCACTCCTTCGTTGCCCAGGCGGTATGTTTGGGATCATTGTCATGCTGAAAGACCCAGCCACATTTCATCTTCAATGCCCTTGCTGATGGAAGGAGGTTTTCACTCAAAATCTCACGATACATGGCCCCATTCATTCTTTCCTTTACACGGATCAGTCGTCCTGGTCCCTTTGCAGAAAAACAGCCCCAAAGCATGATGTTTCCACCCCCATGCTTCACAGTAGGTATGGTGTTCTTTGGATGCAACTCAGCATTCTTTGTCCACCAAACACGACGAGTTGAGTTTTTACCAAAAAGTTATATTTTGGTTTCATCTGACCATATGACATTCTCCCAATCCTCTTCTGGATCATCCAAATGCACTCTAGCAAACTTCCGACGGGCCTGGACATGTACTGGCTTAAGCAGGGGGACACATCTGGCACTGCAGGATTTGAGTCCCTGGCGGCGTAGTGTGTTACTGATGGTAGGCTTTGTTACTTTGGTCCCAGCTCTCTGCAGGTCATTCACTAGGTCCCCCCGTGTGGTTCTGGGATTTTTGCTCAACGTTCTTGTGATCATTTTGACCCCACGGGGTGAGATCTTGCGTGGAGCCCCAGATCGAGGGAGATTATCAGTGGTCTTGTATGTCTTCCATTTCCTAATAATTGCTCCCACAGTTGATTTCTTCAAACCAAGCTGCTTACCTATTGCAGATTCAGTCTTCCCAGCCTGGTGCAGGTCTACAATTTTGTTTCTGGTGTCCTTTGACAGCTCTTTGGTCTTGGCCATAGTGGAGTTTGGAGTGTGACTGTTTGAGGTTGTGGACAGGTGTCTTTTATACTGATAACAAGTTCAAACAGGTGCCATTAATACAGGTAAAGAGTGGAGGACAGAGGAGCCTCTTAAAGAAGAAGTTACAGGTCTGTGAGAGCCAGAAATCTTGCTTGTTTGTAGGTGACCAAATACTTATTTTCCACCATAATTTGCAAATAAATTCATTAAAAATCCTACAATGTGATTTTCTGGATTTATTTTCTAATTTTGTCTGTCATAGTTGACGTGTACCTACCGGTATGTTGAAAATTACAGGCCTCTCTCATCTTTTTAAGTGGGAGAACTTGCACAATTGGTGGCTGACTAAATACTTTTTTCCCCCACTGTATACACTGAGTATACAAAACATTAGGAACACCATCCTAATATTGAGTTATTATTTTTTGCTTTTTTTGCTAAATCATTATTTTAATGTAGGAAATGTAGTAGGTAGTTAGGTTGTTCCACGAAATGAGAAGTAGAAATTGTGCACCAATATTGAATTTTAAAACCCCCTTCTATTCAGTGAAATGCCCTTTAATATAGACCACATGGAGAATTAAATCATTCAGATTTTTTATTTGAATAAAGATTTGCTAAAGTGCCAAAATTCAGCATTTTGAAATGTCCCTCCATGCACCCTCTGTGACTTCCAATAAGATTTTAACTCACTTAACCCAAAAATATATCAAATTATTCACTATCATTGTAAAGCCCTAGTCATTTTGTTGCTTTGACAGTCATTGCTGAAGATTATTATTTATTTCATGTGATTAGTGATTCGTTTTAAGGAATCTGTGCCTCATTTTAAGGTCAACCCTGATACATGAACTGAACTCTCATTTTAATATGGTTAAACTATTCCTGTTGAAATATTTTTTTACTAAAGAAACATTGAACATCTAATAGTCAAATAATAGTGTTAAAGCAGGGTTGGGTAGTAACATGTAATCTGATTTTTTTTTTTTTCTGTAATCGGTTACGCTACCAGCAGAAACATTGTTATCAGATTACAGATACTTTTGAAAGACTAGATTATTATCTGTTGTATTACTTTAAAATTAAATGTTTGCAGAAAAACAATATTTTATGACACCTTTCTGTTTTCTCAATGACATTCAATTCAGCATTGAAAAAATGTGCAAGTTTAATGCTGCTTTCGTAACCAAGTGGGAGGTAGGAATTTACCAGTTGTGAAGTCGTAAATATCAGTTGGGTGCATTCATGTACTTTGAACTCGTTGAGAAACGCCGATTGGCTAATGGCCAACAAGCTGCGTAAACGAATACACTAAAAGTACAGCTATCATGCTTGTAAACAAATCATAGCGTTCAAAACCATATTAATAGATTGCTATTTTATAAATAATGTTTTGTTGCATTTAACTGCAGAAAATGCTGCTATCAAGGTAATTTCATTAGTAAGTGACGTCAGAAGTCAGCAGGTGAAAGAAGTGGGAGCTCAGGATGATAGACGAGTTTCCCACTAGTAATGACCAGTTGGAGGGTCGTTAAAGTGGATTTTTCCAAGTCGTATGTGATAAATTCGCACTTCCCACTTGGTTACGAATGCAGCATAAATTCGTTCCACCTGAGCGAGTCCGACCACAAGTCAGAGACCACAATGATGACACACAAAATGCGTTTGATGGATAATTTTTGTCTTCTTCTAATGCCTCTTAATTAAGGGGAAAGTAATCCAAAAGTAACTGAAAGTAATCAGATTATGTTACTGAGTTAAGGTAATCCAAAAGTTAAATTACTGATTACAATTTTGGACAGGTAACTAGTAACTGTAACGGATTACATTTAGAAAGTAACCTATCCAACCCTCTGTAAAAGCAGGTGGGCTGGTTCTACTCTTTTTGGCCATTTTCTGGTGTTTTGTGGTGGAAAACTGATTGGGTCGAGCCTAACACATCAACTCGGTTACCCATAGATAGGCTAGAAATGTTTTAACACTTTCATTTTTTGGGGTGACGCTTGCGTTCAATTGCCCCTACATGTTGCACACAACAAGCTTCTATTCCCCCTGTCACAAATCATTTTTTACTTTAGTTTATTTAGTAAATATTTTCTTAACTCTATTTTCTTAAAACTGCATTGTTGGTTAAGGGCTTGTAAGTTAGCATTTCACAGTAAGGTCTACACTTGTTGTATTCGGCGCATGTGACATAAAGATGGATTTGATTTGATTTATGGCTGATTTAAGATGAAATCGCTAACCCTGTTACAGTCAACCCTGTAACTTTATTTGGCACTTAATAGGCATTTACTATAATATTATTCTTGAGATAGGAAAACTAGTTTTTTTAGTAGTTTTTTTTACATGTGCTCTTTATGACAGAATGTTAAAATTAGTTGAAATCAAACAGGGTTTTTTTCACCAAGTTAAACAATCTCAAAAAGGTACTGAATTGGTGGTGCCACCCAGTTGCAGTAATAACTACACCACTACATGGCAAACAAGTAATTTACTACTAAAAACACTACAAAGATTTGAATTTAGTTAAACTACCACCAAGCTACTGCAAAATGTAGTTAAATTACATGTACTGGAACTACTCCCCAACACTGTGCACATGATACTGTACATGAAAATATCTATGACATTAGTTTTTAATTTTTCAAGGCCCTGATTAGAATCAATATAAAATTGACATCAACAGAACTTAACATTTCATGGACTTCGGCAAAAGCATAACTGTGTCCCCTTTTCCTATAGTAAACTATGACCTTGGTAATATCCATAATGTGCATGTTATGTGTTCTGAAGGTCAACTATCCAGGCGTGTCTTCTTCAGACATGGCTCCTATCCCGCAGCAGTTTGAAAGAGAAGGCCAGGTCCACTGTGTAGGCTAGCAGAGTAATGCTGGCCATCACCGTTTCCATGATGACCAGGGTGGGCCCAGTTTTCCCATCTGTGAGGTCTTGGCCGCTGTTCCGTAGCTGCAGGACTCTGTTAAAACACAGTATGGTGGCGACCACATAGAGAAGCACCCCTGTCAGACTGAAGCCGGCCAGCAGGCGGTCAAAGGGCAGGGGGCATCGCCCAGCACAGTCCCCTAGAAACACCATCACTGTACCCAGGGACATTAGGAGACAGAGGGCATACACCGCCCCAGACACCCATAGCTGCCAACCTACAGCTACCAAAGCTCCACGGACCTGCTCCACTATCAGAACGATCATCTCACATCCTCCCCAGAGCTGGAGCACCTTGAGCAGGCCGGGCATGCTGGCCATGTAGCCCTTCTGGTCCTGGGTCTGGGTGTGGATGAGGAAGGCCTCGGTTGCATAGGCCAGGAAGGTGAGACACGACACTAAGGAGGCGGCGATAGGACGGGGCCAGACACCTTCATGACCCATGACCGCCCAGGGGAAGGTGACTGAGGCGCTGAGGGTCATGAGGGCGGCGAGAGCCGCCACAGTCATGGTCAGGTTCTTCCAGGAGATGGGGAACAGGCTGTAGAACTGGATGATGTTGATCACTTGGATTAGGAGGGTGAGGATAAAGAAGAGGCACCAGGTGAACATGCAGAGGATCCTGAAGGAGGGCAGGTGGGTTTCAGAGGTCAGCTCAGAGGGAACCAGTGAGGCTACCAGGCTGAAGGTAAGGCAACCGGACAGAAGAGCCCACATACGCACCAGCGATAGAGGGCTGGTCAGATCACTGGCCTCCAGTACAATTACAGGCATGGTGGTGGTTCCCAAACAAAGTCCAAAATGAGAAAGTCCAAAAAGGCTGTAGGCAGAGGTTTATATAATGTTGTAACAGGCTTTGCTGTTGTGCAACAAAGAGGTGTCTTGCTTCCTCTAATACATCTCCAAACCTCAGTTTGGACAAGCTCAAATTCAAGTTGTAACGTCTATTTAGGTTAAAACAGAAATGTCCTTCCACCTTCTGCAAGGATGTCAACAACCTTAACCAGGACAATGTACTGCACCAAGATAGAGTCAACTCACAAAAATATTTCCCAACAACTGAGAAAAAAAATAGAAGAACACCGTCTTGTAGAGCTCTTTCAGTCAGATGACAACCCTTGTACATTTCTCATTTCTGCTAACTCCAAATCCAGGAAAGAACCCTCCGGAACTAGAACATGGTAGGCCCAAAATGAAAGGCCCCAAAAATCACATAAACAGACAGTCCAGCGCATGAGCCAGTGGTCATCTTCACTCTGTCCTGTACCACCTATACCTTTCACAATGCAAACCCGATTAAAACTAGACCTCTTCTATCCCTTGCTTCCTATACCCCAGCCTGGTCTCATAGACTAGACGTAACATAGTAAACATAAAGCCGGGACACTCAAATTAGTATGATATATTACTTTTGGTATGGTTACATAAGGCAAAAAACGAAAGTAGGGTGGTTGGTTGAGGAGGATGGGTGGGCGTATAATGCGAACGTCTAGCAATTCAAAGGTTTCGAGTTCAAATCTCATCATGGACAACTTTAGCATTTTAGCTAATTAGCAACTTTTCAACTACTTACTACTTTTTAGCTACTTTGCAACTACTTATCGTGTTAGCTAACTCTTCCCCTAAGCCTAACCCTAACCTTAACCCTTTTAGCTAACCCTTCCTCTAACCCTTTAACCTAACTCCTAAACTTAACCCTAATCCCTAACCCTAACCCTAACCCCTAGCCAAGCTAACGTTCGCCAGCTAGCTAACGTTAGCCAACTAGCCACCTAGCTAGAATTCGTAACATATCATACGTTTAGCGAATAGGTAACATATTGTACGTTTTTGCAAAATTGCCAACTTATAATATGAATTGAAATTCGTAACATATCATACGAAATGGGTGAAGGACATCCACAAATAAATACATACCATACGAAACGTAACATATCATACTAAATGGAGTGTCTCGGATTTACATAGAGAATAATAAGAAATGCTCTGAGACCAAGTTGTATACCCCCACTCTTCTCCGCAAACCTACTCCACTATCTCCGCCCACCTCTTCACTTCACTGGCTCCACTTCCTGTTATGGTTGCAGCAGTGCACTCTCAGTCTCATAGTGTAGGTGCTGCAGGTGACCGCAATAACATTGTCGTAACCGTCACTATCTTTCTCCCTGACACAGTTCTCATGTCATGTTGTTCCCGTTTCTAGAATTATGGCGAACAATTCGTTTTTGGTTACTGTAAATAATGTAGTACTAATACACACATATGCACACATGCATGCAAACACACACACACATACACACACACACACACACTCCCTTTGATCCTGTTTATGGAGGCATAAATATGGTCAGTGTGAACTGAATCTTGTTTACATGGTGTCTGATTCTATCTATTATATATCAGGTCTGGATTTACAGCTGGGTAAGCCTAATGCAAGCCAAGGCCCATTGACAATTGGAGGGTGTCGTAGATCATTTGATTGAAGTGCTTTTCAGAGGAGCTATATGTGGAACATTTGATTCTACACAGTCCTCGGGAAAGTGGTACCTGAGGTAGAGAAGAATATCTCAGCTCCTCTTTCATTTGACAACACTTGTATGTGTGCTTGAGGTGTGCAGATAAATGAGTATACAGCATGTGTGTGTGTGTGTGTGTGTACAAAGTATATATCATCTGTTTTTCAGCATATGCATGTGTTTATTGGGTGTTTGTGAGTAAGTGGGTCTGAGTGTGTATGTAATTTTATGTGTGTGTGTACATTTGTTTATTTGTCTGTGTGTGTGTATGCGTCCGTGTATGCTGTTAATGATGTATGCGTGTGTATTAGACATGTTCAGTTTTTAAGAAGACTAGCTATTTGAATACAGAAATGATAGAATAACACTATTTTACCAAAATAGAGTCAGAACACATAATCAATTACATTAAGAAATGTATTATGATCATCAGACGAATTACTGTCATCACTGAACAACAATGTGACATCATTAACTTTAAGATTTCTGACAGTATTGTTATTTTTTTGCTTGGGTGCCATTACTGCTGTCTAGACTAGCCAAAACCATACTTAGAGGGAGATTACATTTTAGTCATTTAGCAGACGCTCTTATCCAGAGCGACTTACAGTTAGTGCATACATTATTTTTTTATTTTTCATACTGGCCCCCCGTGGGAATCGAACCCACAACCCTGGCGTTGCAAATGCCATGCTCTACCAACTGAGCTACATCCCTGCCGGCCATTCCCTCCCCAACCCTGGACCAATTGTGCGCCGCCCCATGGGTCTCCCGGTCGGCTACGACAGAGCCTGGATTTGAACCAGTATCTCTAGTGGCACAGCTAGCACTGCGATGCAGTGCCTTAGACCACTGCGCCACTCGGGAGACAGAGGTTCTGATTGGGCCATCTGTATTTGTTCAGGCTTGTGATTGGATTGCAGATAGAACCTTATAGTGCCAAGTTCAAATGGCTTTATGCAGATACATCTTACTTCAAGCTTTTCATTTTTTTTCTCACAAATGTACTTTCTCAAAAATATAACTTCACAGACATATGAAGAACCATCTAAAGATCTATTATATGTGACTAAATCATTTTTGACAAAAATTTCAAATAGTTCCTTTAATAATTTCTTATAGTCCCAAGGTCTCGATTTGTAGTTGAACAAGTCATTGCATGTATAGATTTTATTTTACTTTACTTGAGACTTGACTTGGAAAAACTTGTGACTCGACTCAACTAGATTTTCTCTTAGAATGCACAACTTGGACTTGACTCGAGACTCGACCCGTTCTACTTGGGACTCGACTCGACTCGAGACTCGGACCTTGTGACTTGAGACTTGCTTGTGACTCGAATAATAGTGACTTGGTTCCACCTTTGGTGTATTCTGTTTATGATGTGTGTGTGTGTGTGTGTGTCCGTTTGTTTAGGCGTGTGTGTGTGTCTTTGTACATGAACACAAAGAGTCTTGTGATGATCCCACACAGTCACTTCAGTTGTGAACCTGCTTTCTTTGTTATATTTAGACGCGGGATACATCAATTCCCATGTGTCACACTGCTCAAGTTCAAAAACGGCCTACTGACAAGAGAAGACACTCTCCACAAAGACACACAATAGCAGATAAACAACAGAAACACCTACCAATGCCAATGCAAGGTAGCTCGCTGTATGGAAGTATTGTATGAGGCTTTAGCACTTCAAGGTTGGGGATGAATTTATTACATTCTAATTAGATGTACTGGAATTTAATTTCAAAGTAGAAATTGTCCATTGATTTCAGTGAGTTCTATTTATAATTGATATGATAATTCATTTATTGAACTGACTGCGTTGTGATGGAACATCCCTCATTCTATGTAGGATGGAGTCGAATATCTCAGGACGAATCATTCTCAGTTTGGGTTTTAAGAAACTTTAGTCAAATCACCCTTCTATTAATTGAGTGGCTGTTTGGATTGATTTTTTACAAAGCTGCCATTCAAGGCATCTGTTGTATGACTGGTCTTGAATATCTACAATGCTAAAAGTGGTCTATCTTACCTGCTATCTGTGTATAAGGAGGTAATTTGGGTAACAGTGCGACTCTGTGGTAGATATATGAATTACACTGACTCTCTAGAGGAGCAAGACCCCGTACTAACGCAGGCCTGGAAGGGACCCCCAATGTATCACTATGAGGTGAACTCTCACACTGCTTATACAAATGTACTCATTATAGACAACCATAGTTTCTGTGTACAACTTGATATTGTTATTCAGTCTATTTGAATCAATATTTCATACACATCACATTAATAACATCACATCACATAATTGTTTTAAAATTCTGATAACAAATCTGATTGGAATTGGTAACCAATAAACAAACAATGACTATAGACGCTAGACACCAGTGAGAAACTGGGTTTACGAAGTGTAAAGATTAACACTGGCTTTCTGCAACCGAATGTAAGACACAACTAGAGGACTGAGTAGATCATATCCTTTCTGTGGATTTCACATGAGTCATGTAGAATTGTTCATCATGCTGTGCAAGTTTCTGCACTGCAGTTTTCAGTGGTATGTGTCCTTGACCGCTATGCATTATAAGGAGTCATATACACTGACATCTATATAATTAACTCTCTACTATTGTTAGGGCCAGGAGTTTTTCCTGACCATGTGATCTGACCAGGAAAAACTCAGGGGCCTAATTATTGAGTATGCACACTACCGTTCAAAAGTTTGGGGTCACTTAGAAATGTCCTTGTTTTCCATGAAAACATACATTAAATGAGTTTGAATAGGACATATAGCAAAATGCATAGGAAATGTAGTCATTGACAAGGTTAGAAATAATGATTTTTAATTGAAATAATAATTGTGTCCTTCAAACGTTGCTTTCGTCAAAGAATCCTCAATTTGCAGCAATTACAGCCTTGCAGACCTTTGGCATTCTAGTTGTCACTTTGTTGAGGTAATCTGTGTCACACCCTGGTTCTGGGACTCATTATGTTGAGCCAGGGTGTGTGCAGTCTATGTGTTTATGTTCTATGTTGGGTGTCTAGGTTGTTGTTTTCTATGTTTGGTCAATGACTCCCAATCGGAGGTAACGAGTGTCAGCTGTCGGCTCGTTATCTCTGATTGGGAGCCATATTTATACTGTGTGTTTTCACCTTGGGGTTGTGGGTTTTTGTTCCGTTTCGGTCAGTGTACCGTGGACTTCATGTGAGTCGTCTTTTGTTTTGTATTACGTGCTTTACTATATTAAAGTCATGTTTCTTGGACATGCTGCGCCTTGGTCTTACTTAGACGACATAGACGATCGTGACAGAAAAACCCACCGTAAAAGGACCAAGCAGCGTGTCAAGCGGCAACAGGACCTACCTACACAGGATTTATGGACGCCTCCAAAGGATTCATGGACATGGGAGGAGATACGGGCTGGAAAGGGTCCTTGGGCACAACCGGGAGAATATCGCCGCCCTCGTGAAGAGCTGGAGGCAGCTAAAGCCGAGAGGAGGTGGTATGAGGAGGCAGCACGGAGTCGAGGCTGGAAGCCCGTGGGTACTACCCAAAAATGTATTGGGGGGGGCTAAAAGGGAGTGTGGCGAAGTCAGGTAGGAGACCTGCGCCTACTCCCTGGACTGACCGTGGAGAGCGAGAGTACGGGCAGACACCGTGTTACGCAGTAGAGCGCATGGTGTCTCCTGTACGCAGGCATAGCCCGGTTCGGTACATTCCAGCTCCACGTATCGGCCGGGCTAGATTGAGCATTGAGCCGGATGTCATGAAGCCGGCCCAACGCATCAGGCCACCAGTGCGTCTCCTCGGGCCGGCTTACATGGCACCAGCCTTACGCATGGTGTCCCCGGTTCGCCTACATAGCCCGGTGCGGGTTATTCCTCCTTCCCGTACTGGTCGGGCGACGGGGAGTATACAACCAGGTAAGGTTGGGCAGGCTCAGTGCTCAAGGGAGCCAGTACGCCTGCACGGTCCGGTATTTCCGGCGCCACCTCCCCGCTCCAGTCCAGTACCACCAGTGCCTACACCACGCACCAAGCCTCCTGTGTGTCCCCAGAGTCCTGTGCGTCCTGTTGCTGCTCCCCGCACTAGCCCTGAGATGCGTGTCCTCAGCCCGGGACCACCAGTTCCGGCACCACGCACTAGGCCTTATGTGCGTCCCCAGGGTCCAGCATGCCCTGTTGCTACTCCCCGCACTAGCCCTGAGATGCGTGTCCTCAGCCCGGGACCACCAGTTCCGGCACCACGCACCAGGCCTATAGTGCGTCTCGGCCGGCCAGAGTCTGCCGTCTGCCCAACGGCGCCTGAACTGCCCGTCTGCCCAACGGCGCCTGAACTGCCCGTCTGCCCAACGGCGCGTGAACTGCCCGTCTGCCCAACGGCGCCTGAACTGCCTGTCTGCCCAACGCCGTCTGAACTGTCCGTCTGCCAAGCGCTGCATAAGCCGCCCGTCTGCCATGAGCCTTCAGAGCCGTCCGCCAGACCGGAGCCGCTAGAGCCTTCCGCCAGACAGGATCAGCCAGAGCCTTCCGCCAGACAGGATCAGCCAGAGCCTTCCGCCAGACAGGAGCCGCTAGAGCCTTCCGCCAGACAGGATCAGCCAGAGCCTTCCGCCAGACAGGATCAGCCAGAGCCTTCCGCCAGACAGGATCAGCCAGAGCCTTTCGCCAGACAGGATCAGCCAGAGCCTTCCGCCAGACAGGATCAGCCAGAGCCTTCTGCCAGACAGGATCAGCCAGAGCCTTCAGCCAGCCATGAGCAGCCAGATCCGTCGGCCAGCCATGAGCAGCCAGATCCGTCGGCCAGCCATGAGCAGCCAGATCCGTCAGCCAGCCATGAGCAGCCAGATCCGTCAGCCAGCCATGAGCAGCCAGATCCGTCGGCCAGCCATGAGCAGCCAGATCCGTCGGCCAGCCATGAGCAGCCAGATCCGTCGGCCAGCCATGAGCAGCCAGATCCGTCGGCCAGCCATGAGCAGCCAGATCTGTCAGCCAGCCATGAGCAGCCAGATCCTTCAGCCAGCCATGAGCCGTCCAGCCAGGATCCGCCAGAGCCAGCCAGCCAGGATCCGCCAGAGCCAGCCAGCCAGGATCCGCCATTGAGTCCGGTGCGGTCCCTTAGCCCGGTGCTGCCCCTTATCCTGGTGCTGCCCCTTAGTCCGGTACTGCCCCTTAGTCCGGTGCTGTCCCTTAGGCCGGTGCTGCCCCTTAGCCTGGTGCTGCCCCTTAGTCCGGTGCTGGCCCTTAATCTAGTGGGGTTAAGGTGGAGGGTGGTCATTTGGAGGAGGCTACGTAAGCGGGTAGTGACTATGGTGGGGTGGTGGTCTAGGCCGGAGCCAGAACCGCCACCGAGGAGGTATGCCCGCCCAGCCCTCCCCTGTTTGGGGGTTTTGAGGCGCGGTCGCAGTCCGCGCCTTTAGGGGGGGGTACTGTCACACCCTGGTTCTGGGACTCATTATGTTGAGCCAGGGTGTGTGCAGTCTATGTGTTTATGTTCTATGTTGGGTGTCTAGGTTGTTGTTTTCTATGTTTGGTCAATGACTCCCAATCGGAGGTAACGAGTGTCAGCTGTCGGCTCGTTATCTCTGATTGGGAGCCATATTTATACTGTGTGTTTTCACCTTGGGGTTGTGGGTTTTTGTTCCGTTTCGGTCAGTGTACCGTGGACTTCATGTGAGTCGTCTTTTGTTTTGTATTACGTGCTTTACTATATTAAAGTCATGTTTCTTGGACACGCTGCGCCTTGGTCTTACTTAGACGACATAGACGATCGTGACAATCTGAAGAGATTTCACACCATGCTTCCTGAAGCACCTCCCACAAGTTGGATTGGCTTGATGGGCACTTCTTACGTACCATACGGTCAAGCTGCTCCCACAACAGCTCAATAGGGTTGAGATCCGGTGACTGTGCTGGCCACTCCATTATAGACAGAATACCAGCTGACTGCTTCTTCCCTAAATAGTTCTTGCATAGTTTGGAGCTATGCTTTGGGTCATTGTCCTGTTGTAGGAGGAAATTGGCTCCAATCAAGCGCCGTCCACAGGGTATGGCATGGCGTTGCAAAATGGAGTGATAGCCTTCCTTCTTCAAGATCCCTTTTACCCTGTACAAATCTCCCACTTTACCACCACCAAAGCACCCCCAGACCATCACATTGCCTCCACCATGCTTGACAGATGGTATCAAGCACTCCTCCAGCACCTTTTCATTTGGTCTGCGTCTCACAAATGTTCTTCTTTGTGATCCGAACACCTCAAACTTCGATTCGTCTGTCCATAACACTTTTTTCCAATCTTCCTCTGTCCAGTGTCTGTGTTCTTTTGCCCATCTTAATCTTTTCTTTTTATTGGCCAGTCTGAGATATGGCTTTTTCTTTGCAACTCTGCCTAGAAGGTCAGCATCCCGGAGTCGCCTCTTCACTGTTGACGTTGAGACTGGTGTTTTGCGGGTACTATTTAATGAAGCTGCCAGTTGAGGATCTGTGAGGTGTCTGTTTCTCAAACTAGACACTCTTATGTATTTGTCCTCTTGCTCAGTTGTGCACCGGGGCCTCCCACTCCTCTTTCTATTCTGGTTAGAGCCAGTTTGCGCTGTTCTGTGAAGGGAGTAGTACACAGCGTTGTATGAGATCTTCAGTTTCTTGGCAATTTCTCGCATGGAATAGCCTTCATTTCTCAGAACAAGAATAGACTGACAAGTTTCAGAAGAAAGTTATTTGTTTCTGGCCATTTTGAGCCTGTAATCGAACCCACAATTGCTGATGCTCCAGATACTCAACTAGTCTCAAGAAGGCCAGTTTTATTGCTTCTTTAATCAGCACAACAGTTTTCAGCTGTGCTAACATAATTGCAAAAGGGTTTTCTAATGATCAATTAGCCTTTTAAAATAAACTTGGATTAGCAAACACAAAGTGCCATTGGAACACAGGACTGGTGGTTGCTGATAATGGGCCTTTGTACACCTATGTAGATATTCCATTAAAAATCAGCCGTTTCCAGCTACAATAGCCATTTACAACATTAACAATGTCTACACTGTATTTCTGATCAATTTGATGTTATTTTAATTGACAAAAAAATTGCTTTTCTTTTGAAAACAACGACATTTCTAAGTGACCCCAAACTTTTGAACAGTAGTGTATATATAATATAATTTGAGGTAAAATGACATGGAAGATCCCTTGTGTTGACAAGCATCTTATATTACAACCATTTTAGGGTCTTTGAAAGACAGGCACATTGAAAATGGAAGTGAGCTTTATGCCATAAAAAAAATTGCTTTTCCCCAACCTTTTGAACGGTTATGTATATCTATGGCCATAGATGATATAACACGGCACCACTGACTACCCACAAGGACACAGCCACCTCACAGAAATAGGAGGAGTTGTCCCCCACTAGCCTAACTAACACACAAAAAAAGAGATGAGCAACTTTTCATTTTGGAGAGAGAGAGGGGGAAAGAGAGAAGAAGGGAGGAAAGAAGGGAGGGAGGGGGAAAGAAAAGCAGAGGAGAGTGAATAATTGATGTGGCCCCGGTCCCGGTGCTGGTTCCAGCAGCTCCCTCTATCGCACAAAGACATTTAGCAATGATTCAGATCAAAGCGCCACAGACTCCCGCTGCTAAGCTGAAAGGTGAAGCCCGCCGATTGCCTTCTCCCTAACACTAATAATATCGTCTTTATGCAGTTAATAAACTGCAGACTTCAGTCAAACTATATCATTACGGCCGACTTAGGAAGCTAATCATTTAAAAGCAGAGAATCGCCTCTGTTCTCCACTTTAAACCAAACAACATTGTATTGCATGCTGGGGCTGGGAGCAGGCGCGTGTGTGTTTTTGGAAGGGGACATCAAAGCTTTGTCACAGTGTATAGTGAGCGCGTGAGGCAGGCTTGCACACACACTGTGTCTACTTCGGTCGATGTGGACATAAAGAACATTATTGAAGTTGCCGGGCTTTATAAGACCACAGGGTAGCATCAGGTTTGGTCAGAACCTCCCACACTCGCACGCAAGCACACATGACATACACATGCACATGCACATACACGCGTACATACACACAGGTGTGCACGTACACACACACGCATGCACACATGACACACATATACACGCGTGAACCCAAACACACGCGTACACACACACACGTGCACACGTACACACACGAATGCAGGCAGGCAGGCACGCACACACACACACCACAGGAGGTGCCACCAAACCTTAATTGGGGAGGACGGGCTCGTGGTAATAGCTGGAGTGGAATACATGGAATGGTATCAAATACATCGAACATATGGTTTGATGCTATTCCATTTTCTCCTTTCCGGCCATTATTATAAGCAGTCCTCCCCTCAGCAGCCTCCTGTGACACACACACAAACCCGCCGTCCCCTTTAGTTTTGTTAGGAACCTTTCATTTCATCAAATCAAAGGCTTCAGTAGGTGTGTATTTGTTGTGTGTGAATGTATGTGTGTGTTTGCATGTGTTCATTGTAAAGTAAGCAGTAAAGTCCTTGCTCTGTCTGATGTCACCTTGCTTCCCGTAGCGTATCTTAATGAAAAGCTCCACTGTTTCATTTACATTTACATTTACATCATTTAGCAGACACTCTTATCCAAATTGGTTTCCATTTGCATTTCATAATCATACTCTTTCTCACTGAAAAGACTGGAACACAAACAGGGCTTTAGACAAAGGGATGACTGGGAGTACAATAGAATAGGGGATGTCATTGAAACTGAACATCCATGTAGTGCACATCCCAAAACAGCCACTAGCTTCTATCCTTTACCCCTACTGTCATGCGCTTGGATAAGGAATATGGTAAACGCTCCATCATGACCTACAAATGCTGAGGGGTAGGGGAGGGGTTGATTTGGGATTGGGCGTTCTTCCGCATACAGTCCTCCAGTCTATAGAGGGCACCCTCTAAGTGAAGAGAGCAACTAACATTGTCTTCTTAATCAGAAATTGTTAATTGAATCAAGTAATTCAGCTCTTAGCTGCTTGTACTATGTAATGATTCCAATGATACATACAACTAGTGTCTCTCTCATTAGATGGAATATGTTTAGCCAGTTGGAATACAAAAATAGTTATATTCACACAATAACAAAATGAAACACAATAACCACAAACAATACTAGGTGTGCTTCATGTAACCACCTCAGTATGATATAATGACAGTTGATCTGCTTGAGACGTTACAGTGAGGGAAAAAAGTATTTGATCCCCTGCTGATTTTGTACGTTTGCCCACTGACAAAGACATGATCAGTCTATAATTTTAATGGTAGGTTTATTTGAACAGTGAGAGACAGAATAACAACAAAAAAATCCAGAAAAACGCATGTCAAAAATGTTATGAATTGATTTGCATTTTAAATGAGGGAAATAAGTATTTGACCCCTCTGCAAAACATGACTTATTAATTGGTGGCAAAACCCTTGTTGGCAATCACAGAGGTCAGACGTTTCTTGTAGTTGGCCACCAGGTTTGCACACATCTCAGGAGGGATTTGATTGAACAGCGCCGGAGAAGATGGCTGCCGTTTTACAGCCCTCTAACCAATTGTACTATTATGTGTGTTTTTCCGCGTTATTTGTAATTTATTTTGTACATAATGTTTCTGCCATCGTCTCTTATAACCAAAAAGAGCTTCTGGATATCAGGACAGCGATTACTCACCTCGCATTGGACGAAGATTTTTTCTTCAACGAGGCGGCCGCGAAGGATATCCTACAGACACCCGACAAGGCCCAGATCCCCGTCATTCGTGTGAGGAAGAGACGGAGATATCGCGGACGCAGATCCGGGTGCCTTGTAAGGATCCGACGGCGAGCGAGTAAACTGCCTCTTCCATCAATCCTATTAGCCAACGTTCAAGCTTTTGAGAATAAAATGGGCGATTTAAGATTACGGTTATCCTACCAACGGGACATTAAAAACTGTAATATCTTATGTTTCACGGAGTCGTGGCTGAACGACAACAATGATAACATTCAGCTAGCAGGCTATACGCTACATCGGCAGGACAGAACGTCTGACTCTGGTAAGACAAGGGGTGGCGGTCTCTGTATATTTGTAAACAACAGCTGGTGCACAAAATCAAATACTAAGGAAGTCTCGAGGTTTTGCTCGCCTGAGGTAGAGTATCTTATGATAAGCTGTAGACCACACTATTTACCAAGAGAGTTTTCATCTATATTTTTCATAGCTGTCTATTTACCACCACAAACCAATGCTGGCATTAAGATTGCACTGAATGAGTTGTACAAGGCCATTAATCAACAGGAAAACGCTCATCCAGATGCAGCGCTCCTAGTGGCCGGGGACTTTAATGCAGGGAAACTTAAATCCGTTCTACCTAATTTCTACCAGCATGTTAAATGTGCAACCAGAGGGAAAAAAACTCTAGACCACCTTTACTCCACACACAGAGACGCATACAAAGCTCTCCCTCGCCCTCCATTTGGCAAATCTGACCATAACTCTATCCTCCTGATTCCTGCTTATAAGCAAAAACTGAAGCAGGAAGCACCAGTGATTCGGTTAATAAAAAAGTGGTCAGATGACGCAGATGCTAAGCTACAGGACTGTTTTGCTAGCACAGACTGGAACATGTTCCGGGATTCTTCAGACAGCATTGAGGAGTACACCACATCAGTCACTGGCTTCATCAATAAGTGCATCGATGATGTCGTCCCCACAGTGACCGTACGTACATACCCCAACCAGAAGCCATGGATTACAGGAAACATCCGCACTGAGCTAAAGGGTAGAGCTGCCGCTTTCAAGGAACGGGACTCTAACCCGGACGCTTATAAGAAATCCCGCTATGACCTCCGACGAACCATCAAACAGGCAAAGAGTCAATACAGGTCTAAGATTGAATCATACTACACTGGCTCTGACGCTCGTCGGATGTGGCAGGGCTTGAAAACTATTACAGACTACAAAGGGAAGCACAGCCGCGAGCTGCCCAGTGACACAAGCCTACCAGACGAGCTAAACCACTTCTATGCTCGCTTTGAGGCAAGCAACACTGAAGCATGCATGAGAGCACCAGCTGTTCCGGATGACTATGTGATCACGCTCTCCGTAGCCGATGTGAGTAAGACTTTTAAGCAGGTCAACATTCACAAGGCCGCAGGGCCAGACGGATTACCAGGACGTGTACTCCGAGCATGTGCTGACCAACTGGCAAGTGTCTTCACTGACATTTTCAACATGTCCCTGACTGAGTCTGTAATACCAACATGTTTCAAGCAGACCACCATAGTCCCTGTGCCCAAGGACACTAAGATAACCTGCCTAAATTACTACCGACCCGTAGCACTGACGTCTGTAGCCATGAAGTGCTTTGAAAGACTGGTCATGGCTCACATCAACAGCATAATCCCAGAAACCCTAGACCCACTCCAATTTGCATACCGCCCCAACAGATCCACAGATGATGCAATCTCTATCGCACTCCACACTGCCCTTTCCCACCTGGACAAGAGGAACACCTACGTGAGAATGCTATTCATTGACTACAGCTCAGCATTCAACACCATAGTGCCCTCTAAGCTCATCACTAAGCTAAGGATCCTGGGACTAAACACCTCCCTCTGCAACTGGATCCTGGACTTCCTGACGGGCCGCCCCCAGGTGGTAAGGGTAGGTAACAACACATCTGCCACACTGATCCTCAACACGGGGGCCCCTCAGGGGTGCGTGCTCAGTCCCCTCCTGTACTCTCTGTTCACCCATGACTGCATGGCCAGACACGACTCCAACACCATCATTAAGTTTGCCGACGACACAACAGTGGTAGGCCTGATCACCGACAACGATGAGACAGCCTATAGGGAGGAGGTCAGAGATCTGGCCGTGTGGTGCCAGGACAACAACCTCTCCCTCAACGTGACCAAGACAAAGGAGATGATTGTGGACTACAGGAAAAAAAAGAGGACTGAGCACGCCCCCATTCTCATCGACGGGGCTGTAGTGGAACAGGTTGAGAGCTTCAAGTTCCTTGGTGTCCACATCACCAACGAACTATCATGGCCCAAACACACCAAGACAGTCGTGAAGAGGGCACGACAAAGCCTATTCCCCATCAGGAGACTAAAAAGATTTGGCATGGGTCCTCAGATCCTCAAAAAATTCTACAGCTGCACCATCGAGAGCATCCTGACTGGTTGCATCACCGCCTGGTATGGCAACTGCTTGGTCTCTGACCGCAAGGCACTACAGAGGGTAGTGCGTACGGCCCAGTACATCACTGGGGCAAAGCTCCCTGCCATCCAGGACCTCTATACCAGGCGGTGTCAGAGGAAGGCCCTCAAAATTGTCAAAGACTCCAGCCACCCTAGTCATAGACTGTTCTCTCTGCTACCGCACGGCAAGCGGTACCGGAGTGCCAAGTCTAGGTCCAAAAGACTTCTCAACAGCTTCTACCCCCAAGCCATAAGACTCCTGAACAGCTAATCATGGCTACCCGGACTATTTGCACTGCCCCCCCACCCCATCCTTTTTACGCTGCTGCTACTCTGTTAAGTATTTATGCATAGTCACTTTAACTCTACCCACATGTACATATTACCTCAACTACCTCAACTAGCCGGTGCCCCCGCACATTGACTCTGCAACGGTACCCCCCTGTATATATAGCCTCCCTACTGTCACTTTATTTTACTGTATATATAGCCTCCCTACTGTCACTTTATTTTACTTCTGCTCTTTTTTTTCTCAACACTTTTTTTGTTGTTGTTTTACTCTTACTTTTTTTGTTTAAAATAAATGCACTGTTGGTTAAGGGCTGTAAGTAAGCATTTCACTGTAATGTCTGCACCTGTTGTATTCGGCGCATGTGACCAATTAAATTTGATTTGATTTGATTTGATTTTGTTCCACTCCTCTTTGCAGATCTTCTCCAAGTCATTAAGGTTTCGAGGCTGACGTTTGGCAACTCGAACCTTCAGCTCCCTCCACAGATTTTCTATGGGATTAAGGTCTGGAGACTGGCTAGGCCACTCCAGGACATTAATGTGCTTCTTCTTGAGCCACTCCTTTGTTGCCTTGGCCGTGTGTTTTGGGTCATTGTCATGCTGGAATACCCATCCACAACCCATTTTCAATGCCCTGGCTTAGGGAAGGTGGTTCTCACCCAAGATTTGACGATACATGGCCCCGTCCATCGTCCCTTTGATGCGGTGAAGTTGTCCTGTCCCCTTAGCAGAAAAACACCCCCAAAGCATAATGTTTCCA
Organism: Coregonus lavaretus; assembly: GCF_964263955.1. Lineage (NCBI taxonomy): Eukaryota > Metazoa > Chordata > Actinopteri > Salmoniformes > Salmonidae > Coregonus > Coregonus lavaretus. The sequence goes on from NC_139993.1 coordinate 6,919,312, forward strand.
CCTCCATGTTTGATGGTGGGGATGGTGTTCTTGGGGTCAAAGGCAGCATTCCTCCTCCTCCAAACACGGCGAGTTGAGTTGATGCCATAGAGCTCGATTTTGGTCTCATCTGACCACAACACTTTCACCCAGTTCTCCTCTGAATCATTCAGATGTTCATTGGCAAACTTCAGACGGCCCTGTATATGTGCTTTCTTCAGCAGGGGGACCTTGCGGGCGCTGCAGGATTTCAGTCCCAGCTGCCTTGAGATCATTGACAAGATCCTCCTGTGTAGTTCTGGGCTGATTCCTCACTGTTCTCATGATCATTGCAACTCCACGAGGTGAGATCTTGCATGGAGCCCCAGGCCGAGGGAGATTGACAGTTCTTTTGTGTTTCTTCCATTTGCGACTAATCGCACCAACTGTTGTCACCTTCTCACCAAGCTGCTTGGCGATGGTCTTGTAGCCCATTCCAGCCTTCTGTAGGTCTACAATCTTGTCCCTGACATCATTGGAGAGCTCTTTGGTCTTGGCCATGGTGGAGAGTTTGGAATCTGATTGATTGATTGCTTCTGTGGACAGGTGTATTTTATACAGGTAACAAACTGAGATTAGGATCACTCCCTTTAAGAGTGTGCTCCTAATCTCAGCTCGTTACCTGTATAAAAGACACCTGGGAGCCAGAAATCTTTCTGATTGAGAGGGGGTCAAGTACTTATTTCCCTCATTAAAATGCAAATCAATTTATAACATTTTTGACATGCATTTTTCTGGATTTTGTTGTTGTTATTCTGTCTCTCATTGTTCAAATAAACCTACCATTAAAATTATAGACTGATCATGTCTTTGTCAGTGGGCAAACGTACAAAATGAGCAGGGCATCAAATAGTTTTTCCCTCACTGTACATAAATGTGCTTAAAATAACCCTTTATGACTTTATAGGTGATATCCCCTTTCTTGCATTAGATCGAAAGGGGATATTTGAGCAATCGTCAGTTAGGCTGCAGGCTCCTATAGCCGTGTTGCGGGAATACTGTTTCTACGTAATACTGTTTCTCAGTCTCTGGTTCTGTATCAGTGATGTGGAGTCATGTTGTGGTTATGGAATGGTTGAATAACACTGTTCTCAGGGTAGCCCAAGGTGAAAAACAGGTAGGGCCAAAAGAGTATGTTTACAGGATTGACTGACACCAGAACATATCTGTGTCTCCCCTGCACTTTAAAACAGGATGGATCAACTCTACAGAACAACTGGACTGAGATCAGTATAAAAAAAATACAGATTAGTGAAGGTGGATGGTGAAGGTTCGCAGTAGAGTTCTGTTACAGTGTTACAGGGATCAGATGACACACCAGATCAGCACCTTGCTCTGGGATGGGGAAAGTGCACACACACACACACACACACACACACACACACACACACACACACACAGGTAGGGGTCAGCAGCTGTTAAGTTGTCTGACCAGATCGAAGGAGCTCCAGGGGTCAACACACACAGGACACTGCAGCTGTATCAGATGGCCCAAACATCACTAGAGTTACCCACTCAATCCTGGGTTATGTGGCTTCGCTCACCTCACTTCTGGTCAGTCCCTTATAAGAGACCAGACTACCTTGGTTGAGATATTCAATTCAACTGATATGGTATTGGTACTCCATGTATATAGCTTCATTCTTGTGTGTTTTATTTCTCTTGTATTTGATCTTCTTATTTAACTCTGCATCATTGGGAAAGAGCTTGTAAGTTTCGCTCTAAGGTCTAAACCTGTTGTATTCGGCGCTGTGACAAAAACAATTGTATTTTATTTTTATTAAATTCGGCACCACTATGTATCAAAGCTTCTAAAGTAATGGTACTTGCACAAGCTGATGCCATTGAGTATTTAACAATAGCTGATGTTGACTGCATTCATGTTAGAGGAGCAATAGACTGACAATTTGAGAATATCAAAAATTAGTCCAGAAGAAGATAGGAAGCTGTGGATCAACAATAACTATGAAGAAAGTTGTCATTGATGACTTGATTTCTCATGACGATACCGAGACGATAATGATCAAATGCCGCCTACATGGGGTGAAATGTGACAAGACTAAAATGAGAGAAAGGAGACGAAAACCTATTTTAAAAACTCAAACTGTCCTGTTGATTGCAATAGGCCTAGTGCTGCTATCCAATGGGTTTAAAGCTTGTCTGTTATCTCATCAATAGAAAGAACAACATGCTTATCATTTAAGAACCTCAAAAAGAAAGGTTCACACGCTGTTCTGCTTTAGTTATTTAACTTAACAAAAGAAAATGCTTCATTGTGACAGAGATTTGTCTTAATTTTGCTGCCTAGTTATACAGTATGTATAATTAAAAAACCACACTATACATAGAAGTACTTAGACTTGCAGGGAGGTGTCGAGAGTGACATGTAGAACACACAGCAGTCCAAAGCTGAGAGCCACTAGTCTGCAGAGTCTTCTACCTTTAGGACCTGAGGAACAACAGACACATTACTCTGTCTGTGCCCCAAATGGCACCCTATTCCCTAGGGCTCTGGTCAAAAGTAGTGCAGTACATGGGGAATAGTGTGCCATTTGTGACACAGCCCCTGCACCACTGAACATGATTGGAGTGGAGTTACTGGCTTCAAAAACTCATAGGGCTGGTTTCCTGGACACAGATTAAGATGAGTCCTTCACTAAAAACACAACACCAATGTATTGGATATTTCGACTTAACATACAGAAATGTTTATAGTACAATCTTCTCTCTTACCTGATTTTTGGACCACATGTAGGTTTTTTGTCATGTTGGACTTCGTATTGACATACATTGCCGAATCCTCAGAAAGGTTTGTTTCAACCTCATGGATTTCAGAATCCCCTGCACGACAAACATTGGCATCTCCGTTATCTTGGTTGTGTGTATGTGTTACAGTGTGTTTCTCTACACTGACGTGCAGATCTGTGTGTTTTTTTTAACCCATCTAAAGACAGGAAACTGTCATATCAGACAGGAGAAGAAGTAAGGGGGCGTGAGTGACTGTCGTGCAAACTAGATATTTAATCACCATGGGCAAACTAGGGCCCACAGGGCACTGGTCAAAACTATGTAGGGAATAGGGTGCCATTTGGGACAGACACACAGACTAGTAAAGTCATCATCAATGATGTATTGAGCACCACGTGGACGAGGAGATTGAGAATGTGTGCTTTATTCTATAGCTGGAGGACTCCTGATATCTCCAGGAGTGATAAGTATAATTTTAGTCTTTATCTGTTGTCTAGTACTGTCTTTTTGCTAGCTAGGACCATCTACTTTAAGTGCTTCCTGTCTTCCCAGTAGCCTGCTTGGTGTGTGAACTGCTGACTGCTCATAATTTGCAGATGATTGTTGACACGTCAACCAGGATTAAAGGGCAGGGCAATTTGTAACTTGTTTGGTAATCAGTGGCTGTATTGGAGTGGGAGTGGTTTCTCCTCTCCTATGCAATCAGCAATTAGTACAGGGAGGTGTGCTCTTCACCTCTGCTAGGCAATTAGCAATTAGTGTTAGTACTTCAGCCTCCGCTGGTTTCTCAGCAGCAGCTGCAAGCGGTGGTCGTGTCAGTCTCGTCTGCAAAACTAAGACCGTTGCCGAAACACAGACGGTTCTGCAGAGTTCTTCAAGGAAGGAAGGAAGGAAGGAAGGAAGGAAGGAAGGAAGGAAGGAAGGAAGGAAGGAAGGAAGGAAGGAAGGAAGGAAGGAAGGGAGGGAGGGAGGGAGGGAGGGAGGGAGGAAGAACGGGAGGGAGGGAGGGAGGAAGAACGGGAGGGAGGGAGGGAGGGAGGAAGAACGGGAGGGAGGGAGGGAGGGAGGGAGGAAGAACGGGAGGAAGAACGGGAGGGAGGGAGGGAGGGAGGAAGAACGGGAGGGAGGGAGGGAGGGAGGAAGAACGGGAGGGAGGAAGGGAGGGAGGGAGGGAGGAAGAACGGGAGGGAGGGAGGGAGGAAGAACGGGAGGGAGGGAGGGAGGGAGGGAGGAAGAACGGGAGGGAGGGAGGGAGGAAGAACGGGAGGGAGGGAGGAAGAACGGGAGGGAGGAAGGGAGGGAGGACGGAAAGAAGGGAGGAAGGAAGGAAGGAAGGAAGGGAGGGAAAGAGACACCCCCACCCCCACCCCACCCCACCCCACCCCACCCCACACCACTCTCTCACTTGAGTTTCTTACGTAATTATTTTTTGATTATATCATTTATTATTTTAGAGCTTTGGCAACTGTGTATGTTTTCTATACCTGTTCGCTCTTCTCCCTGTAGGCTTTACAGACGCTCCCCACCCCTTGGCTGCAACACTTCTAATTTAGTGTACCCTGTACGCACAACCCATGTGGAATTCTGGGTCTCTGGCAGCGTTTGGAACTGCCAATCTGCGGTCAAGAACGCTGAGTTTCTCAGCCTATGCTGCCCTTCAGTTCCTTGACTTTTTCGTTGTGATGTAAACATGGATCACCACAGAGAACACTGGTACTCCAGCTGCTCTCCATCTGACTACGTTTTCTCTCATTGTCCAAGAGCATCTGTTTGTTGCGGTGGTGGCACAGGGTTATTTATTTTTCGTAACTGGAGATTTTTTTTCTTCTCTTTTCTCCTGCTCACCTGTCCATCTCATTTGAATTCCATGCTGTCACTTGTCCACTCAAGCTTAACATTGTTGTCATCTATCGCCCACTAGGTGCCCTTGGAGAGTTCCTCAATGAGCTTGACACATTGATAAGCTCATTTCCTGACGCTGGCTCACCGCTCTTCATACTAGGAGACTTCAACCTCCTGACGTCTGCCTTCGATTAATTTCTTTCCAACTCTCCTTGCCTCTTTTGACCTCACCCTTTCCCAATCCCCTTCAACTCACAAGGCAGGCAATACGCTTGACCTCATCTTTACTAGAGGCTGCTCGCCTACTAATCTCACTGCAACCCCCTCCAGGTCTCTGATCACATCTTTGTTTATTTTTCTGTCTCCATTTCCTCCACACCTAGCCACTCAGCCCCTACCCAGATGGTCATGCACTGTCGCAATCTTCGTTCTCTCTCTCCCACTACTCTCCTCTTCTATCCTATAATTTCTCTCTTCTGCTAAATCCTTCTCCTTCTTGACTCCTGATTCTGCCTCTTCCACTCTACTCTGCTCCCCGGTCCCACTCACACAGAACTACCCTACACCTTGAACTTTCTCCCCTGTCTTTCCAGATGAAATCTTGCGACTAGTGAGGTCTGGCCGCCTGACAACCTGCCCGCTCTACCCCATCCCCTTCTCCAGACCATCTCTGGAGGCCTTCTCCCATTCCTCACTTCCCTTATCAACTCATCCCTGACCACTGGCTGCATCCCCTCTGACTTCAAAATGGCCAGAGAAGCTCCCATCCTTAAGAAACCAACACTAGACTCATCTGACGTCAAACTATGGACCTGAATCCCTTTTCTTTCCAAAACACTTGAGCGTGCGGTCTCTGATCAACTCCCTCGTTATCTCACTCAGAACGATTTTCTTGACCCTAACCAGTCAGGCTTCAAGACTGGTCACTCAACCGAGACTGCTCTTCTGTGTCACGGAGGCTCTCCACACTGCCAAAGCTGTCTCTCTCTCTCTCTCTCTCTCTCTCTCTCTCTCTCTCTCTCTCTCTCTCTCTCTCTCTCTCTCTCTCTCTCTCTCTCTCTCTCTCTCTCTCTCTCTCTGATCTATCCGCTGCCTTCGACACCGTGAACCAGCAGATCCTCCTCCCCAGCCTTTCATGACTGGGCATCTCAGGCTCTGCACACTCTTGGATTGCACACTGCTCCTACCAGGTGACGTGGAGAGGATCTGTGTCTGCACCATGTACTTTCACTACTGGTGTCTTTCATATCCTCACATGGTCTCTCCTATCATTGCTATGTGGAAGACGCTCAACTACTTTTCTCCCCCCCTTCTGACACCCTGGTGGCGACACGCATTTCTGCTTGCCTGGCAGTTATCTCAGCTTGGATGTTGGCCCACCACCTCAAGCTCAACCTCGAAAAGACTGTGCTGCTGTTTCTCCCGGGGAAGGCATGCCCGCTCTAAGACCTCTCCGTCACGGTTGACAACTCCAGTGTCGACCTCCCAGAGTGCAAAGAACATTGATGTGACCCTGGACAACACCCTGTCATTCTCTGCAAATATCAAAGCAGTGACTCGCTCCTGCAGATTCATGCTCTACAACATCCGCAGTGTCCGACCCTACCTCACACAGGAAGTGGCGCAGGTCCTCATCCAGGCACTTGTCATCTCCCGTCTGGACTACAGCAACTCTGTTGGCTTGGCTCCCCGTTTGTGCAATCAAACCCCTGCAACTTATGCAGAACGCTGCAGCCCGCCTGGTTTTCAACCTTCCCAAGTTTACCCATGGCACCCTGCTCCTCTGCACATGCCACTGGCTTCCAGTCAAAGCTTGCTTCCACTACAAGACAATGGTGCTTGCCTACGGTAAAGCAAGAGGAATTACCCCTCCCTGTCTTCAAGCTACGCTCAAACCCTACACCCCAACCCGAGCACTCTGTTCTCCCACCCTTCCTAGCTTGACTTTGCTGATAACTACTTTATTGAGGAAAAGTGCACTTACTATGCCTGTGAAATGTGGTTGTCCCACCTAGCTATCGTAAGATGTATGCACTCTAAGTCGCTCTGGATAAGAGTGTCTGCTAAATGACTAAAATGAGGATTTTTGTTATGGGGGTAGATCAGCTTAATATTGCAGATAGATTGTAATTTCCATCAATGTAATTGTCTGCATCACTTCCAATCCCCCATGTTTTTTTTATACATATATACATACATACATACATCTACATTTTATGGACACAGTCAATTTTACAATAATTATATTTTGTTTGTTTTTTCTCCTGAACTTCTTCTACTCTCAACCTCTCCGATCATTTTCATGATGTCCATCCGGTTTGCTTCTATATGCCATATCTTTCTAACTGTGCTCTTTCACAAAAGCTCCCAACCTACAACCTATATACTTATTATGAACACAGTATGCTTACATTATTAGTTATCTTGTTATTATTTGTTGTTAGTTGTTATTAGTCCCATCCTTCAATTCCATTCAACACCTCCCATCTATCTCTTAACACCATCCATATAGGATTTCTATTTGCCATATATATTTTAACTGTACTGTGATGTTTTACAAAACTTCTGAACCTTTCTATTCTCATTGTTTCTACAGATTGTGAATTGAAAATAATTATTTTTGCTAAAAGTATTATTATATTATTGATCGATTGACTATGACTTTTCAGATCACCCAGTAATGCTATCTGCAAGGTTAGCTCCAGGTAAATATTGCAATCCTTTAGCCATGGCTCTTTAGTTTATGGAGAGTGTTACACCGTAAGAGGGACACAGTAGGGTGCAATCTTCGCACAGACTACTAGCGTACAGTGATGCACTCATCTGTCACAGCCACTGTTATGGTAAGGATATACAGTATATTTCTAGCCTGGTTACCAGCCTGCTTGTGCTAACATTCCACTCCTTGTAATGGGAAACTTAGCATACATGTTTGGCATATGACACAGAGTACAATGACTGAAATGTTAGCACAAAACAGGTCTGGATTTCAGGCAAGTTAGCTTCAGATGTAGGATCTTAATTTGACCTATATTGTCACAGCAAAATAATCCTGCAGAAACAGGCTTTGAACTTTGAGTCTATATTGTTGTTTGATCGGTGGTTGAACTATTAGCTGGCCAAAAGTAGTCTACATGAAAAGTGCAATACTGTTAATATCACTGTATTAGTGTGGGTTCAGTCAATTCATGTAAATCACAAAGCTCATTGGCATTTCCTGATAGACGTTATTCAAATTCTATGAGTTGCATCCAGCTACACAACGTCAAGAATCGATTGAATTCTACTGTAGCTACAGCACAGTAATAACAACAATGTAGCTTGCTGAGACTGTCATAGACCTGTGGCCATAGAATGCACTGGTCGACTGTAACAAGACAAACAGCACAGTTACAGAGCTGACCCAATATCTGTTTCTAAGGTAAACATCACCCTTAAGCATTACCGCCAGGGTAGGTCCCATGGTATCCATATCCATTTTGGCAGCACTATAAAGTCCAATAGGATCTTTCTCCAACACCCTCTCTCTTGTTTGACCAGCGGCCAGACCGCTCTGCCAGCCAGCCTCTATTATTCAGCCTGGGCCCACAAAACAGGCAAGCTATTTTTTCAGCTTGACAATCCCCCGCCTGCTCGGCTTATCCACACCCCATTCCTTTCTCGTTCCCCCTCTACTCCTGAAAGAAAGACACAGAGATGGGGGGGGGGGGGGGATTTTCCTCATGGTAGGTTGCTGTTTTATATTAAACGTATGAGGACATAAAGGAGAGAAGGGGAAGAGAATGAAAGAAAGGGAGACTTGGGTCTTGGTCAGGGTTGGTGTGTAGAGCCAGGAGCCACTTGAGAACCAGTGGGTCTTAGAGTGGATGTGTTTGTTTGGAGAAGCCCTCTCCAGCCAAATGCGGGATTACCCAAACGCAGGTTCCCATGAAACACCACCGCCTCAGAAAGGGGTTTCTGGGTTACACACATGCACACACGTACACACACAAACCTCAACACTGACCATTTGTAATGAAGAAAGGAGACTCCTCCGCGGAGCCCTTTCTCTCACCACGTTCACTCTGAGGAGAAACAGTTTCCCAGAATGGTAGGAAGGAGGAACATAATGTACTGTAGAAGCCTGGTGCTGGAGTAAAGGCACCTAGACGCCTAAAATATTTAACAGGCCCAATATATTGCATGAGTGAGGGAAGTTGCTTGGAATTGTGGATAGGCTGTTCAGTGCACAGGCCTGGCCCCTTTCTGCTTGCGTGCCGTGTTATGGTGATGGTAGTCACCCCTGGTGACATCGCCATGGGAGCAGCTGCCGTGATGATCCCCCCCAGTTGCCATGCCGATCCGGCCCATCCTCGTGTCCCTTTGATCTCCCTATGCCACCCCAGTGGCGGATTGAACAACTAGAACAACTGTTAGCCCCCTGTTCTCACCTTACTGTCCACTCAACAGACAGCAGAGCTAGCCTAGCCTACATAGCATACGCATCCATCCTCAACATCTCTGTTAGCATCATTAGCACTGCTAAAGTCAGGAGGCATCAGAGGCAGCTGTCAAATGAACTAGATTCCAATGCTAGGTCCAAGGTCGCTCCCACGCTAGGCGCTAACTCCGTCGAGCTAACTGTTTAGCTTGGTGTGTCTGTGTTTGAAGACCACTTAAAGGGATAGTTTGTGAGAGGCCCAGTTGAGCTAGCCTCAGCATGGGGTGTAGCCTGCGGTTGTTACCTGTCATGAGACAACTCACCAAGAGAAGACAAGGGGACTGATGGACAAGGGGATCCTTAAAGTTCCTCATTTTACCTTGACATTTTAGTATTTTACTTACAGGACCAATTAGGGTTAAGTGCCTTGCTCAAGGGCACATCCACAGATTTTCAACTAATCGGCTCGGGGATTGGAACCAGCGACCTCTCGGAGCAGACAACATTCTCTTATGAACATGCACTCAGGCACATACACACGCGTGCCACACACACACACACACAGTCTGGAGCAGACTAACACATTTACATTTTGCTGGACACATACTCACTGATACCTGGAGAAGATTAGGTTGTTTCAATACAGGGCATCAACCTCCATATCCCCCGTTACTAGCAGTTGTGTAAAGTACTTAAGTAAAAATACTTTAACCGTACTAAATAAGTAGTTTTTTTTTGGTATCTGTAATTTACTATTTATATTTTTGCCAACTTTTACTGTTACTTCACTACATTCCTAAAGAAAATAATATACTTTTTACTCCATACATTTTCCCTGGCACCCAAAAGTACTCGTTACATTTTGACAAGAAAATGGTCCAACATCCCTAGTCATCCCAACTGCCTCTGATCTGGTAGACTCATTAAACATAATTTGTAAATTACTGTATGTTGGAGTGTGCCCCTTGCTAGCTGTAAATAAAAAAAGGAATTTGTAATTATACTGAAAATATTTTAGCAATTCCATTTAAGTATATTTAAAAGACTTTGACTCAAGTAGTTTTTTACTGGGTAATTTTCACTTTTACTTGAATCATTCTCTATTAAGGTATCTTTACTTTTACTTAAATATGACAATTGGGTACTTTTTCCACCACTGGTTACTAGGATCAGGGCCCCAATCTCTGCCTTTCTACCTCTCTCTCTCTTTCTTTCTCTCCTTCAAACTCACCCTTTACTTCTGGTCCTCTCACTTCTTCCACTTCTTAATGACAAAATGAGCTAGTGACACTTTTCTCAAATGTGGACATCGAGGTCAGAAGTACAGCTGATTTTCATTCTTCTACTCCAATCAGGGACTGATTCAGACCTGGGAGTCCAATCATGAATCAGTCAATTACCTACCAAGGAGAAAATATAACCGGCAGTACTCTGGACCTACAAGCTCAAATTTAAATAGCCCCTGAACTAGTGTATCAAAAAGACTAGTCAACAGTTCAATGCATCCCCTTTTTTATATGAATTGCATCTTCATGGTGTATTATAAACTGGGTGGTTCAAGCCCTGAATGCTGATTGGCTGAAAGCCGTGGTATATCAGACCGTATACCATGGGTATGACAAAACATTTATTTTTACTGCTCTAATTACATTGATAACCAGTTTATAATAGCAATAAGGCACCTCGGGGGTTTGTGATATATGGCCAAGATACCATGGCTAAGGGCTGTGTCTTAGCACTCCGTGTTGCGTTGTGCATAAGAACAGCCCTTAGCCATGGTATATTGGCCATATACCACACCCCCTCAGGCCTTATTTCTTACATATAATGTATTAGTGTACAGGCCTACTGAACTGTCAGTTTTGTAGGCCTATAAACAATTTGTGTGCCTAGGTGTACATGTATCTGTAGGCAAGGGCATAGCCTAAGTGTGAGTTCAAGACAAAGCAAGTCAGAGATAGACAGAGAGACGGCCACACACACAACTACGCTTTGTGGTTTGCAACAGTCAACTTCACTGCGAGAGAGACGTTTGTGTGGCGTGTGTGAAAGGTAACATTCATTAGCTCTCAAGAGGATTTGTATGAGTGTCTCCAAAAGCGAAGTTCGGTAGGAGAGCAGAGGGTAGCTGGGGGTTAGCCATAAGCAAATTCAACGATTCATATTGATTCTAATTACAGGCAAAGGGAGGTAGGCGTCATATTATTAAAAGCGCAAAACCACATAGGGGCTCCCTTTCAGACACAAGTTCTCTTCTCTTTCTTTCTCCTTCTTCATTGCCCTCCCTCCACATCCCTCCATCCCCTCCTCCTGAGCTCGCTTTAATCTAGAGGTGGAATTTCGCTCGACAAGTGATCAAAGAGCAGTCGCGCGTCGCCAGGTGAATCTACAACGACATAGCCTCGTTTTTTCTTCACTGAAAAGAGAGAGAGAAAAAACAATGCTTGGGCGAACTGCTGTTGTGTCTGAGGGAGAGAGAAATATTTTTCTTCCCATTATTTCTGAAGGCTTTTTCTTCTCTCGTTCGGAAGGAAGAAGGAGGGAGAGATCTACTGAGTGTGACGGTGAGTCGGTGGAGCTGCGTCCCCCGTGTGTGCCGTCCCCTAGTGCGCCACGGCGGTTTGAGATGTTTCTCTCCGCAAATTACAGCGCCACTCAAGACACGCGACCAGCGGGAGCTAGCGAACAGAGAGAGGACAACGCGGCAGGGATTAGGCTTTATTAAGTCTCAATCATGAATGACGGGCACGACAACAGTCACAAAACACACAACAACACACTGCTACACACACTGTGTGTGTCTTGCTGGGCCGGAGAGTGAAGGGATGAGACTCAAAGCATATCTTTCAATTTATAGGCTGTCCTCCGAAGGAGGGGGGTGTATGGGGGAATCTGTAATAAGTATCTCAATCCCAAAGTGTTTACAGTGCAGCACTGTTTGGAGAGTATCACCTCACGATATGCACATGATGATATCTAGCCCTAGGGGGCTAGCAAGACTTTATTGAAATGGAGGGATTGGACAGACTAAGCATTGGCCATCCTCACAATCTCTAATATGACTGACAGTTTAGGAGATGGTGAGTGCATTGTGCACAAGGGTTTTGTTGGCATGCACAAACACAATTAGAGGCCAAAGGTAAACGTAACAATTGGTAGAGCTAATTCTGTTCAAAGATGGCTATAGAAAACGGATGAGTCTTGGGACAAGCTCTAGGCACTGAACTTGTTCTAAGTGGCTGGCTATTGGGTTTCTTTGTCCCAATCTTGAACTCTGACTTGAACTCAGAAACAAAATGGCCGCCTTTTGAGTGAGTCAGCTTTATGACCTCATAATGTCATTATCAAACAGACACTTTAATTAACCTAACTTGACACCTTTTCTTTCGTCTCCTGAACTGTATCTGTGATGGTTTAACTGCTAATACTAATGTCAGGGTTGAGATACTTTATTCCACTGAATTAATCATCAAAACTTACTTCTAATGGAAGATTCCACAAAAGGGCTTTGTAATATTTAATTCTCTGAAGCTCTAAAATGAGGCACTAGCCCTCTGTTGTCAAGTAGCAAAGCATATGAAATCCACATTCTCCAAATGCCATCACTTTCAAAAGTCCTTTGAAGTTTTGTGACATTTGTTTCACTTTGAAGCATCATATTTGTAGACAGAAACACACACATTCCTGCCATGACGCCTTTTTTTCACAAGACCACAAATCTCCACTCAATGTCCACCCAGTAAGCATCAATCTGTATTCTACACCCAGTCAACAGCATGAAACATAATGCTATACGTTTCCTTACAACATTGTCGCGGTGCAGAACTCCATGGTGTACAAATGAGGTCACCAGAAATCAGCAATGTCCACTCGTGTATGTATGTGTTCACTGTATGTGTGTGTGTGTTGGTCCAAGTTCACAGCCGGTGGCCCTTGTGGTTGTCACAGTAGCTTTATCCAGGCATTGTAGAGGGGAAGGTTGGAGGGGAGGGAGGGGGGCCTGACAGGTGGGTATCTGGTCCAGAAGCGTGTGAACCACGATTGTGATCCAGCTGTCTCTCCCACAACCCCAATCTCCCCTACCCCTCTTTATAACCCTTCTATCTCTCCACCCTTCCAGCCTTCCACCCTCCCTCCTCCTTCAGCCACTGCTGCCTCCAGCTGGAAGCTTTGAATCCCCTCCACCCCTCCCCTCCACACCTCCTCCCTCTCTTCTTCCACATAAGTCCAGAGATTGTATAGCCGTCATGGCGGCCCTCGTCTTTCATCACGGCGATGGGGGTCAGGGGTCAGAGTGTGTCAGGCGGGGTAGAGTGATATGTTTGTCTCGGCCGACAGTCAGACAGGCCATCCATACTACCTTGTGTATAAACGGATGCCAAAGTGTGCGTGTGACATCATGGGAATATTCAGTTTAACATGTACTCTATACTGTGATATTGGGTACTTTAACTGGTGTCAAATACAGTTCAGGAACGTTAATGGGGATATTGTATTATGTGCCCTAAATATAAAAGAGGTCACAGAAATAAAACATTTAAACTGATATAGAGGAAGACCTTAAAGATGACCTCACATATTTTTCTTTGAGGTAATGGTACTGAAAGAAAAACGGCGGAAAACCTCCTGACTAAAATCATATAACTCCATGCCCATGCGTTTTAAATATTTCAATAGTGACGATCGGATTGGAAAAACAAGCGTTAATATACAGAAAATGGTGGAAAATTGATTGTTTGTTAAATTGGATGTGTCTGTTAAATTGGATGTGCATATGATATTTCAAACGCTGTCAAAATAGAAAAGGGTAGAATAAAGGAGTGGAACAAAATTGATTTACATCATAAATGCACAGGTTTCTTTTCAACAGGCCTCTTCAAAACTCTCTGGCTTTTAATGGTGGGCAAGTTCAAAGTGCCGCTAGACTCCCACTGCTTTGGAGAGATGGAAGTATAGCACAGCCCCAGTCTCTCTGCGTGCGTGTGTGTGAGCACTAATATCTCACACTGTGTGTGTGTGTGTGAGCACTAATATCTCACACTGTGTCTGTGTGTGTGCACACTAATACTTCTCTCCCTCTGTCCCAGTTAATCAAACCCACCCCTGCCAACGTCCTTCTAGGGAGTAGGGGAGGGATATAGGGATGAGTGGAGAAGGGTGCCCTTTCCTGTCTTCCTTTTTGTTCCCCCTTTCCATCCCTTTATCTTTCACATCCCTGTTCTTTTTCTCTTCCTCACAAACCACTACTTTAACTTTCCGTACTGCTCCTCCTCTCTTTTCTCTCTGTTCTCTCTCCTTCCGCCTGGTTCCCTTCTTCTTCCTCAGTCCTCCCAGAGTGTTGGCGAGGGATTGCTAGAAATGGTGTCTTGGGGAACGTCGCTAACATCCCGGCTCCGAAGCATCTCCGGATCCCGAGCGGAGCCAGCCAGTCATTGCCCCACGGTGAAATCCCTGCATCAAAGCCGCGAATCGTTCCCTTTTCCTCCCCTCCGTTCTCTGCCTTTCTTTCTTCCATGGTGGCACTTCATGCGGCTCCGAATGTTTAACTTCACATATCGTCCTCATTAGTGGCCCTCAAAGCCTTCCATTGATTCTAAAGGCGCTCATTTGAATTTTTAATCACACATATGTATTGTGGCTGTGCTCAGCATTATGCATGCTCTCGATGGCGCTCGCATCGCTTGTTCTTGTAGCCGTTTTAAAGTCTGCTCAACCTCTTGAAGTCTCGAAGTTAAAACTTTTACTTAGCAGAAGCCACACATCATGGAGTATTGATGGAAATGACTTGGAATAGGGAGTAGAGAGATTAAACTTACATGGTGGCTGTAATGACATAGTATTGTGATGGTAATACAATGAAAGTGATATGTTGTTATGGTGGTGACATTGTATTGGGATATCAGGCATCAATTGTGATGGTATTGACATAGATTTCAAATGGAAGGGCTACATCGCGATGGTAGTGACAGTTTTGTGATTGTGATGGTAGTGACATAGTTTTGTGATGTCTTGGAAAGGGATATATTGCGTTGGTATTGACCTAGTGATGAGATTGTGAAGTGAGAGGTTAGAATGAGATGAGTAAGATTACAGTACTGATATTTATTAGGTAAGGGAGTAGAACCTTACCTAATAACCTAACAAGCACACATCCTAGTGTTACTGCTCCTTCTAGTGTCACATGCATATTGTGGTTTGCCTATTGAAAATGTAATCCATAATGTATAGAGCTATGCATCACTCACTCCCCATGGTTGATATAGCTATACATAATACTCACACACAGAAACTATATGCATACAAAGCCTCAGCTAAGCTACAGAGAGACTTTGTCACTCAAGCAATAACAGGGAGGGAGAAAAACCCTCAGATCTTTATGCAAGAAGTACACCTTTGAATCAGAGTTTCCTTGCAGAAAAAAGCTCTTTGAAAATCTAATGCATAAACATTATCTTCGTTTTTTTCTTCTTCTCTCCTTCCCTCTCCTCACCTAAAGCGCAAGCTTCTGAGTGACTTTGGAGAACTTCCCTTTTTAGAGTCCTCAGTAACTTAAATAAGAGGCGGTTGGGGATTTGGATATTGTTATGTCTCATCAAAGGGAAAGATCTTTAGCTATCCTCCCTTGCCTGTTCTCCGGGTGTCTGTCAACGCCATGTCTTGAAGAGAATTGTCTCCTCTAGACTGATATCTACTGTAATTTGATTTCCTCTAGCTTCATATCACTGGGTATGTTTTCAATATGTTTCGCAGGGCACCAGTTCACCCAGTGGAATAGGCTAAAATGTTAGCACTCGTTGTACTACTTTGCAGGGCTAAATATCATAAAAGTTTTGAGAAGAGTAGTAGCTAATGAAAATGACTTAATGTAGATGAAATGCCCGTGAGGACTACAGTACGTAGGCAAAACTAATTTCAGATTAAACGGGTAATGACGCCTTTAATACCCAAGTCTGACAAACGGCAGCCATTTTATATTGTGGAAACTAAACAGTTACGAATTTGCTACTTATGGCAACATCGGTGGCATCCACCATACTTTCAAATCTACAACCGCTGCCTGCTCTTTTTACATTCAATAATCATACAAACCATGGGGTGTACTGAAAAGGCTTATTTTTTGCATTCTATATTTGATACTCTACACCATCACCACCCTTTGACATTGAACGTCATCACCGCATACAAGTTCAAGGGTTTATAACTAAAACCTCAGCGGTTCCACATCAGAAAGGGTTAGCTTCATTTCGACCCATGTAGGGGTTCTCTCTCTGGGACTTGATGATATAGTAGTTGCAGCCAATGAACGTTACATGTTACCCCCCCCTCACTCTCTTCCACAAATCCACTCATGCCCCCTTCTCTCTTCACCCCCCATGTCCTCTCACCCTCCCTCACTCTCTCTTGCACCTGCTGCTGTGAACAGCATGATCCTTCTGTGTGTCTCTGTTCATCTCTCGCTTCTCTCCCTCCTCTCCCACACTCCATCCATCCCTCCATTCCTTTCATGTGTGCTCTGCTGTCAAGCCCAGCTGGATCATGGTTGCTAGTGTAGTCACACGGTCTTTGTCGGTGTGGCAACAAACGATGGCAACCCGTGTCGGCAGCCCTGTCTCGATACTGTGGGGTGGTACCATAGTATATCTGTTACTGTGAGGTGGTACAATAGTATATATGATACTGTGGGGTGGTACCATAGTATATCTGATACTGTGGGGTGGTACCATAGTATATCTGATACTGCGGGGTGGTACCATAGTATATCTGATACTGTGGGGTGGTACCATAGTATATATGATACTGTGGGGTGGTACCGTAGTATATCTGATACTGCGGGGTGGTACCATAGTATATCTGATACTGCGGGGTGGTACCATAGTATATCTGATACTGTGGGGTGGTACCATAGTATATCTGATACTGTGGGTGGTACCGTAGTATATCTGATACTGTGGGTGGTACCGTAGTATATCTGTGAGCTACTGTACACCTGAGCAGCTCACCCAAGATCAACTCATGTCCTGTGAAATGAATTCATGGTCCTGTGTGGATCAGTTGGTAAGAGCGTGGCACTAGCAATGCAAAGGCTGTGGGTTCAAATCCCACAGGGATCACATACACACACTGAAAATGTATCCACACACTGCATTGGAAGTCACTTTGGATAAAAAGCATCTGCTAAATGACCTAAATTGTATATTAACCGGACTCTTAGCTCAGTTGTTTTAATTGTTGAACGCAAACAATAACAGAACATTTGGTGCCTATAGGATACTGTGGTGGTGGCCCTTCTGTAATTTCGACTGTAATTTTCCAGCCCCCCATTAAAAGTGATGTGTGTTAGACTTCATAGGAATTTAAACTTTTGTGAATGGACATCATGGCATCATCACTCAAAATGCAGACTGACCGTCCCTCTCTCTTCATATTTGGTCATTTGAGGAGATGTGTCATGGCAACATTTGAATCATGTGTGGTCCTCTCCCGCTCCTGTGGTCCATGGCTCTGTCAATGGCACTGTGGCATCAAACACCACCAAGCCAACACTGGTGGTGGAAAGTGTCTGTGTGTGAGAACAGAGAGAGGAAAAAGAGAAAGAAAGATAAATAGAGAGAGATATTGTGAGACATGCCCTGTGGTCTCCATTGTGATTGGCTGATAGTGCTGAAATGGTCTGAGAGAGTAATGAACAGAATACCCCACAGTGGGAGAATAACTAGCAGATCCCTGGCATCCCAAAGAAAGATGGCATTGTTTTTCATTACAAAACGGGCAAAAGCCTTGTTTGGTGAGGTTTGTATATTAAAATATGTATCTATAGTTTGTTTTGAGGTTCTTGAAATGCAATGTTTCTCATCAAAAACCCCATGGACCCACACTGACACACACACGTGAGCACGCACACACACGCACACAAACACACACACAGAGTCCGCTGTATAGCTTTTCCTGAGTGTGTGCTTTCCATAGATGGCGCTTCGCTTTGGTGGTGGCAGATATATTGCCAGGGCCCATTGACTTCAGCCTAATCCACCACCCCTCTCACCCCACACCCGCGGCCCCTCATCCTTACCCTCCTCACCCTGCACCCCTGCACCCCTAAGCCCATGACAGCCTCTCCTCATCCAGCCACAGATGGGAGGCCCAGCCCCTTGATCTGTATGTAAACCAAGCCCCGGCCAGGCTGAAAAGGTCACACGGCTGCTGCTCCTTTTTAAACAGACGGCTTTAACAACCCCTCTCTCCCTCTCATCCCACAGCTCCTTGTCCTCCCAGACACACACACATTGACTTAGACTATGTAGAGGAATATACACACACACACACACACACATAATATGCACTCTGGCACACACACGCAAGCACGAACACACACATACTCACGCACACACACTTCTCTCATGATCTTCCAACCCGTTCCTTAGTCTCTGTAAACTTCACTTCTCACATAGTTCAACTTCCAACATACTTTGAATACACAACCAGACATACCTCTGTTCTACCCATGCTCTCATTTACATATGCACAAACCAAATCATCAAAGGTGAGCCTCCGACAATCAGCTATCATTCAATTAGAGCTCAACAATTTTCCCTCTCATTCGCTCTCCAAAAACGAAGAGGGGAAGAGTCTTTGAAAAGCACACTTCTACTTTATCATTTCATCTCATGGCAAAAACAATTTCTCCCCATTATCCTCGCAGCAGGGGAGCCACTGTCCCGTGCGCTTCAATGCTTTATGGGTAAAGAGAGAAAGGCTCTTTTATTCTGATACCTTGTACCCCGGATATATTAAACAAAATCAAAGCCGACATTTACATACAGTTAGCGTTTCATGTGTGAGGAGTTTGAGACAGGAACAGCTTTCTCTCCGAATAAAGGAGGGTGGCTTCGCCTTTCTGAACTGAGCAGAGAGCGGGAAAGAGAGAGCAAGAGAAAACGCGAGACAGAGAGAAAGGGAGAGAGAGAGACTCAGGAAAGGGATAGGATGTTCCCGCTGACTCCTCAGTGTCGGATGCAATTTACTTTTGTCATATTGTCAACACACCTCCTCCTCCTCTTCCAAGTCCTCGTCTTCGTGTTACGCACCTGTCATAATTTGGTGACGAAAGACGCAAAAGCCCAGGATGCCTTCCCCTCCTCCACTTCCCTGCTACGCTAATCAGTGTCTGTAATCTACAGTAAGTGTAATGGTTCCTGTCATATCACTGTGTGTTTCACCACTCTCACAATGCTGCAAGGCGGCAGAACTATCAGTTCCTCTGTAATGAGAGAGACAAGCTCAAAATGAGTGGGACCTCCTCCTGGCAAGATGTCTCCCACTGCTTGTAACAAATAACACTCAGTGAAATTGATCTGTGCGTTTCCTCTGTCTCGGTCTAGTCTCAGTGTCACTCATTTCAGACTTGTATTGAGGCACTCTTATCATGAAAAGGCACTCTTATCATGAAATGGGGTTTACATAAGGCTGAAACCTAACTTGGGAAACATGCATACCACCTGAACGTTTGCGCAACTCTCCCATTGACGTCACTGTAAAATGTACATGGTTAAGTTAAGATTAGTCCCATGGTGTATAATGTAAATTATAAACTGGGTGGTTCGAGCCCTGAAGGCTGATTGGCTGACAACCGTGGTACATCAGACCGTATACCATGGGGATAACAAAACATTTATTTTTACTGCTCTAATTATGTTGGTAACCAGTTTATAATAGCAATAAGGCACCTCAGGGGTTTGTAGTATGCTGTATGGCGTCGCGACGTGCCTAAGAACAGCCCTTAGCCGTGGTATATTGGCCATATACCACACCCTCTCGGGCCTTATTGCTTAATTGGCCACTAGAAGACCTATGCTAGACTGAAGAACGATCCTGTAGGTTCATGCTCTACAACATTCGGAGAGTACGACCCTGCCTTACACAGGAAGCGGCACAGGTCCTAATCCAGGCACTTGTCATCTCCCGTCTGGATTACTGCATCTCGCTGTTGGCTGGGCTCCCTGCCTGTGCCATTAAACCCCTATAACTCATCCAGAATGCCGCAGCCCGTCTGGTGTTCAACCTTCCCAAGTTCTCTCACGTCACCCCGCTCCTCTGCACACTCCACCGGCTTCCAGTTGAAGCTCGCATCTGCTACAAGACCATGGTGCTTGCCTACGGAGCTGTGAGGGGAACGGCACCTCTGTACCTTCAGGCTCTGATCAGTCCCTACACCCAAACGAGGGCATTGCGTTCATCCACCTCTGGCCTGCTGGCCCCCCTACCTCTGCGGAAGCACAGTTCCCGCTCAGCCCAGTCAAAACTGTTCGCTGCTCTGGCACCCCAATGGTGGAACAAGCTCCCTCACGACGCCAGGACAGCGGAGTCACTCACCACCTTCCGGAGACACTTGAAACCCCACCTCTTTAAGGAATGCCTGGGATAGGATAAAGCAATCCTTCTACCCCCCCTTACCCCCCCCCAAAAAAAAAATAAAAAAAAAATACATATTGTAAAGTGGTTATCCCACTGGCTATAAGGTGAATGCACCAATTTGTAAGTCGCTCTGGATAAGAGCGTCTGCTAAATGACGTAAATGTAAATGTAAAATATTTTCTGCATGTCCATGAGTGATCGATTATGTTGTAGTTAAAAATTATGATTAGTTTTGCTAACATACTGTAGTCCACACGAGCTACAGTAATCTACTGTTGGTGTTTCCTACATACTGTAGTCCACACGGACACATTTAATCTAGGTACCATATGTGGACATTTAATCCAGCTCACCATAGATCAGAGCTGTGTGTCTAGCTGTGTGTCTAGCTGTGTGTCTAACCGTCTAGCTGTGTGTCTAACCGTCAAGCTGTGTGTCTAACCGTCTAGCTGTGTGTCTAACCGTCTAGCTGTGTGTCTAACCGTCTAGCTGTGTGTCTAACCATCTAGCTGTGTGTCTAACAGTCTAGCTGTGTGTCTAACCGTCTAGTTGTGTGTCTAACCGTCTATCTGTCTGTCTAACCGTCTAGCTGTGTGTCTAGCTGTGTATCTAACCGTCTAGTTGTGTGTCTAACAGTCTAGCTGTGTGTCTAACCGTCTAGCTGTGTGTCTAACCGTCTAGCTTTGTGTCTAACCGTCTAGCTGTGTGTCTAACCGTCTAGCTGTGTGTCTAACCATCTAGCTGTGTGTCTAACAGTCTAGCTGTGTGTCTAACCGTCTAGTTGTGTGTCTAACCGTCTAGCTGTCTGTCTAACTGTCTAGCTGTGTGTCTAGCTGTGTGTCTAACCGTCTAGTTGTGTGTCTAACAGTCTAGCTGTGTGTCTAACCATCTAGTTGTGTGTCTAACCGTCTAGCTGTCTGTCTAAAGGTCTAGCTGTGTGTCTAGCTGTGTGTCTAACCGTCTAGCTGTGTGTCTAACCGTCTAGCTGTGTGTCTAACCGTCTAGCTGTGTGTCTAACCGCCTAGCTGTGTGTCTAACCGTCTAGCTGTGTGTCTAACCGTCTAGCTGTGTGTCTAACTGTGTGTCTAACCGTCTAGTTGTGTGTCTAACCGTCTAGCTGTGTGTCTAACCGTCTAGCTGTGTGTCTAACCGTCTAGCTGTGTGTCTAACCGTCTAGCTGTGTGTCTAACATTCAAGCTGTGTGTCTAACCGTCTAGCTGTGTGTCTAACCGTCTAGCTGTGTGTCTAACCGTCTAGCTGTGTGTCTAACCGCCTAGCTGTGTGTCTAACAGTCTAGCTGTGTGTCTAACAGTCTAGCGGTGTGTCTAACCATCTAGTTGTGTGTCTAACGGTCTAGCTGTGTGTCTAACCGTCTAGCTGTGTGTCTAACCATCTAGCTGTGTCTAACCGTCTAGCTGTGTGTCTATCCATCTAGCTGTGTGTCTAACAGTCTAGCTGTGTGTCTAACTGTCTAGCTGTGTGTCTAACCGTCTAGCTGTGTGTCTAACCGTCTAGCTGTGTATCCAACCGTCTAGCTGTGTGTCCAACCGTCTAGCTGTGTGTCTAACCGTCTAGCTGTGTGTCTAACCGTCTAGCTGTGTGTCTAACAGTCTAGCTGTGTGTCTAACCGTCTAGCTGTGTGTCTAACCGTCTAGCTGTGTGTCTAACATTCAAGCTGTGTGTCTAACCGTCTAGCTGTGTGTCTAACCGTCTAGCTGTGTGTCTAACCGTCTAGCTGTGTGTCTAACCGCCTAGCTGTGTGTCTAACAGTCTGGCTGTGTGTCTAACAGTCTAGCGGTGTGTCTAACCGTCTAGTTGTGTGTCTAACGGTCTAGCTGTGTGTCTAACCATCTAGCTGTGTCTAACCGTCTAGCTGTGTGTCTAACCATCTAGCTGTGTGTCTAACAGTCTAGCTGTGTGTCTAACTTTCTAGCTGTGTGTCTAACCGTCTAGCTGTGTGTCTAACCGTCTAGCTGTGTGTCCAACCGTCTAGCTGTGTGTCTAACCGTCTAGCTGTGTGTCTAACCGTCTAGCTGTGTGTCTAACAGTCTAGCTGTGTGTCTAACCGTCTAGCTGTGTGTCTAACCGTCTAGCTGTGTGTCTAACCGTCTAGCTGTGTGTCTAACCATCTAGCTGTGTGTCTAACCGTCTAGCTGTGTGTCTAACAGTCTAGCTGTGTGTCTAAACAACTAGCTGTGTGTCTAATCATCTAAGCTAGGTATTGGATTCTCTCCTCTTGCCTGGGGAGAATAGCACGCTCTGTACCTTGTCACTCCCGTTGGCCTTGGTGTTATTCTAAAGCTCTGTCGTTTACGAGCTGACGCTCTACATTTTCCTTACGGACCCCGGCTCTGTTTATGTCCTCTCCTGCACAGGTCAACATCACAGAGACACATAGGAGTTTCCTTTGGTTCTGAGCTTCTGAATGGACCTTCTGTAAATACTGTCTCAGAACAGACTCTCACTTAGAGATGGGGTGGTTGGATTCACCCCACACCGAGTAAGGTAAACCACTTGATACGGATTTGATTAAAAAAACTAATAGGGATCTAGCAGAGTTTTTACCAAGGAATAGTTATTTAGATCTCACTGTGGAATGCCCACTTGGAGTTGTGATGTACACCATGGAGAGATTTCTCCTGCACAACTTTTTAAAGGAAGAGGTAGAGTACTATGCAGTGTTTTTGTATAAGCGCAGTAAGGCATATACAGTGAGGGGAAAAAGTATTTGATCCCTTGCTGATTTGTACGTTTGCCCACTGACAAAGACATGATCAGTCTATCATTTTAATGGTAGGTTTATTTGAACAGTGAGAGACAGAATAACAACAAAAAAATCCAGAAAAACGCATGTCAAAAATGTTATAAATTGATTTGCATTTTAATGAGGGAAATAAGTATTTGACCCCTCTGCAAAACATGACTTAGAACTTGGTTGCAAAACCCTTGTTGGCAATCACAGAGGTCAGACGTTTCTTGTAGTTGGCCACCAGGTTTGCATACATCTCAGGAGGGATTTTGTCCCACTCCTCTTTGCAGATCTTCTCCAAGTCATTAAGGTTTCGAGGCTGACGTTTGGCAACTCAAACCTTCAGCTCCCTCCACAGATTTTCTATGGGATTAAGGTCTGGAGACTGGCTAGGCAACTCCAGGACCTTAATGTGCTTCTTCTTGAGCCACTCCTTTGTTGCCTTGGCCGTGTGTTTTGGGTCATTGTTATGCTGGAATACACATCCACGACCCATTTTTAATGCCCTGGCTGAGGGAAGGAGGTTCTCACCCAGGATTTGACGGTACATGGCCCCGTCCATCGTCCCTTTGATGCGGTGAAGTTGTCCTGTCCCCTTAGCAGAAAAACACCCCCAAAGCAAAATGTTTCCACCTCCATGTTTGACGGTGGGGATGGTGTTCTTGGGGTCATAGGCAGCATTCCTCCTCCAAACACGGCGAGTTGAGTTGATGACAAAGAGCTCGATTTTGGTCTCATCTGACCACAACACTTTCACCCAGTTCTCCTCCGAATCATTCAAATGTTCATTGGCAAACTTCAGACGGGCCTGTATATGTGCTTTCTTGAGCAGGGGGACCTTGTGGGCGCTGCAGGATTTCAGTCCTTCACGGCGTAGTGTGTTACCAATTGTTTTCTTGGTGACTATGGTCCCAGCTGCCTTGAGATCATTATAATATGCCATTTAGCAGACGCTTTTATCCAAAGCGACTTACAGTCATGCGTGCATACATTTTTGTGTATGGGTGGTCCCGGGGATCGAACCCACTACCTTGGCGTTACAAGCGCCGTGCTCTACCAGCTGAGCTACAGAGGACCACCATTGACAAGATCCTCCTGTGTAGTTCTGGGCTGATTCCTCACCGTTCTCATGATCATTGCAACTCCACGAGGTGAGATCTTGCATGGAGCCCCAGGCCGAGGGAGATTGACAGTCTTTTGTGTTTCTTCTATTTTCGAATAATTGCACCAACTGTTGTCACCTTCTCACCAAACTGCTCTTCGATGGTCTTGTAGCCCATTCCAGCCTTGTGTAGGTCTACAATCTTGTCCCTGACATCCTTGGAGAGCTCTTTGGTCTTGGCCATGGTGGAGAGTTTGGAATTTGTTTGATTGATTGCTTCTGTGGACAGGTGTCTTTTATACAGGTAACAAGCTGAGATTAGGAGCACTCCCTTTAAGAGTGTGCTCCTAATCTCAGCTCGTTACCTGTATAAAAGACACCTGGGAGCCAGAAATCTTTCTGATTGAGAGGGGGTCAAATATTTATTTCCCTCATTAAAATGCTAATCAATTTATAACATTTTTGACATGCGTTTTTCTGGATTTTGTTGTTGTTATTCTGTCTCTCACTGTTCAAATAAACCTACCATTAAAATTATAGACTGATAATTTCTTTGTCAGTGGGCAAACGTACAAAATCAGCAGGGGATCAAATACTTTTTTCCCCTCACTGTACACATGGTTAAATACAACCACACAAAGAAAACCGGGCCATATCTATTCTCTCTCCCCCTCACCTTAATCCCAAAAATACCTCCATTGCCCTTCCTCCCCTTCTATCTCTCCAACCTCCTCCCTCCCTTCATTTCCCGGGCCCTCTATCCCTCTATCTCTGGTTGCCCTCCTCTCTGCCCCAGCTCCAGTTAATGAAGTCTGTGCTCTTGTGTAATCTCTCCGTGATCGGGCCCTCTCACCTCCCTGTGCTGACTCAGGTGTCTCCCAACAGAGGGCCATTGTTCCCCTCATCCTTCACTGAGGCTGACTGGCACAAGCACACACCTGCACCCAACAAAGGAACCCTTATTCTCCTACCTAACTAGGGCTTTACCAGGATACTAACACACTCCAAATAGCTAAAGAGCTCACTCGAATCACCTCTTTATCTCTTCATTGAGAGAGAGAGAGAGAGAGAGAGAGAGAGAGAGAGAGAGAGAGAGAGAGAGAGAGAGAGAGAGAGAGAGAGAGAGAGAGAGAGAGAGAGAGAGAGAGAGAGAGAGAGAGAGAGAGAGAGAGAGAGAGAGAGAGAGAGAGAGAGAGAGAGACAGAGAGAGAGAGAGAGAGAGAGAGAGAGAGAGAGAGAGAGAGAGAGAGAGGCTGGGATGTTGGATGTTGGAGATAACATGCCGAGTTGTTGTTTGCACAAGCTGGTGTCATATTTGATTATGTTGGACAGCAGATCAGGGGGGTTGTGGGGGAGGGAGAGAAGCAGCAGAGGGAGGGAGAGGCGCAGACGGGCACAGCTGAGAAACAGTCGCTTGGCAAAACCAGGATGTCTGGAAGTGTGTGGGTTGGTGGGTTTCCGTACAGAAGTATGGCAAAAATTGGTGCAGGTGTGAGGGGGAAGTTGTATGTTTGTTGTTGTACTGTTCCTCCCATCCTTTCCATCATGGATGACTTACATTGATGTGGCTCTCTCTTATTCAAAAATAGACACCACTGATCACTAACATTACTCCCCACCTAAAAGCAAAAGAGCAGGGGTGGCTCCAATTCTAACACACCTGCTGCAGTACATGATTAGGGAAATGCCCAAATGATCAATTTCCCTGTTATACAGTTGAAGTCGGAAGTTTACATACACTTAGGCTGGAGTCATTAAAACTCGTTTTTCAACCACTCCACAAATTTCTTGTTAACAAACTATAGTTTTGGCAAGTCGGTTAGGACAGCTACTTTGTGCAAGACACAAGTAATTTTTCCAACAATTGTTTACAGACTGATTATAATCACTTATAATTCACTGTATCACAATTCCAGTGGTACACTTAGTTGACTGTGCCTTTAAACAGCTTGGAAAATTCCAGAAAATGATGTCATGGCTTTCGAAGCTGTATGTATTTCAAGGCCTACCTTCAAACTCAGTACCTCTTTGCTTTACATCATGGGAAAATGAAAATAAATCAGCCAAGACCTCAGAAAATAAATTGTAGACCTCCACAAGTCTGGTTCATCCTTAGGAGCAATTTCCAAACGCCTGAAGGTACCACGTTCATCTGTACAAACAATAGTTTGCAAGTATAAACACCATGGGACCACGCAGCCGTCATACCGCTCAGGAAGGAGACGCGTTCTGTCTCCTAGAGATGAACGTACTTTGGTGCGAAAAGTGCAAATCAATCCCAGAACAACCGCAAAGGACCTTGTGAAGATGCTGGAGGAAACAGGTACAAAAGTATCTATATCCACACTAAAACAAGTCCTATATCGACATAACCTGAAAGGCCGCTCAGCAAGGAAGAAGCCACTGCTCCAAAACCGCCATAAAAAAGCCAGACTACAGTTTGCAACTGCACATAGGGACAAAGATCGTACTTTTTGGAGAAATGTCCTCTGGTCTGATGAAACAAAAATAGAACTGTTTGGCCATAATGACCATTGTTATGTTTGGAGGAAAAAGGGGGGTATTGCAAGCCGAAGAACACCATCCCAACCATGAAGCACGGGGGTGGCAGCATCATGCTGTGGGGGTGCTTTGCTGCAGGAGTGACTGGTGCACTTCACAAAATAGATGACATCATGAGGAAGGAAAATTATGTGGATATATTGAAGCAACATCTAAAGACATCAGTCAGGAAGTTAAAGCTTGGTCGCAAATAGCTCTTCCAAATGGACAATGACCCCAAGCATACTTCCAAAGTTGTGGCAAAAGTCAAGGTATTGGAGTGGCCATCACAAAGCCCTGACCTCAATCCTATAGAAAATGTGTGGGCAGAACTGAAAAAGCGTGTGCGAGCAAGGATTCCTACAAACCTGACTCAGTTACACCTGCTCTGTCAGGAGGAATGGGCCAAAATTCACCCAACTTATTGTGGGAAGCTTGTGGAAGGCTACCCGAAACGTTTGACCTAAGTTAAACAATTTAAAGGCAATGCTACCAAATACTAATTGAGTGTATGTAAACTTCTGACCCACTGGGAATATGATGAAAGAAATAAAATATGAAATAAATCATTGTCTCTACTATTATTCTGACATTTCACATTCTTAAAATAAAGTGGTGATCCTAACTGACCTAAGACAGGGAATTTTTACTAGGATTAAATGTCAGGAATTTTGAAAAACTGAGTTTAAATGTATTTGGCTGAGGTGTATGTAAACTTCCGACTTCAACTGTATGTGTTGTGTTGAAACCCAGTCTCTCTTGTCTTGGAGCCCTTGGAGCCCTGGAGCCTCAATGCAGACGACAAAAGTCGGGGAAGCTCTCAAAGGTCTCTGTTTACAGAGATTTCTGAGATGTGACACTGGCATCACCTGTAGCCGGGGCTGGGGGGAGGGCCAGGTTCTGCAGACAGACGGCTGCAGTGTATCATTAAGGTGTCGGGTGTTTGGGAGTGTGGCGTCCTCTGGCAGGATGCTGTGTTTACTGCACACCAGGGGGTGAAACCCTATCACAACAACATCAACAGGGAGGGCTCATCTCAATGGGAGCTGACTAGGTCACGGAGAATGGAGAAGCTGTAGGAACACACAGAAGCACACAAACGTATGCAGCCACGTACGCATTCGCTCATGCACAAACACAAAAGTGCACAAACGCATGCGCGCACGCACACACCCACACACCCTCCTCCCTTCCCTCAGGCAAAGGCTTACTTTACCCTGGCAAGCTGAGTAGTGTGATTATAGAGATATTTCCTGCTTATTTCCTCCTGATTCTGGGAATCTTTCAACCAGGATTTTTATTTTATTTTTACCTAGAGGAATTATGTGAAAGTTACCAGAATTTTGCAACCCTAGACAAATAGCAGTTCCTAGTTGGGATGTTCCAGGGAGTAGGTGAGTATGCACGGAGTTATAACAATATTATTGGAGGAGAGTGGTGGTGTGGTTTTGGGGGGTACATTCAACTATGGCCAGACAAACTCAGGTAGTGGATATTTTTGTTCCTGTTCCCAAAATGCAGATAGGGTTAAACAAAGACAGAGAGACTCTTGATAGTCTGAACACTTAATTTCATACACCCACCTCCCCCGATATCATAAACTCTACCCTTCAGCGGGCCACTGTAAAAGTTGGTGCAGAGAAGAAGTATTTTTAAAATAATCTAAGTGGGTTATATGCCACACCACCGGTGGAACATGGCAGGAGGGGGAAGGAAAGGGGGAGGAGGCCTTTTGTAATTTCACATGGTGACAGGAGAGAAGGGGGGGATGGAAATAGAACAATGGAAGAAATGCAGCGCTTCTGAAGAGGCCATCAAAGACTTCCAACTCAGAGACTGATAAAAGCTCCTCTCCTACTTCATATAACCCCCTACACACACACACACACACACACACACACACACACACACACACACACACACACACCTCTGTAGAGAATATCTTCAAGCTTTGCCGCACACACACAACAAACTTAAACATCAGTTCTACCGGGGTATATGACAATGGTGACAGTTTCAAGCTAAGAACACGTCTCAGAAACAGAGTCGAGTCGCTGTTGACACCAGTCACACCTTGATGAAAGTTGAGTAAACAACAGCGTAAACTACATGGTAAACAACATGGTAAACAACAACGTAAACAACATGGTAAACAACATGGTAAACACACAGTCAAACCCTGGTCACAACAACTCAATGTAAAGACACACAAAACAACACACAATACTATCATATAGGCATAAGAAAAGGCCACTGGTCTTTGAACTACTGTTGTGTTGATATGAGAGAGATGGTTTGTGGGCTGATGGATGCATTGATGTGCTAATATGACAAATGGACAGCGTAGGACTGTGGTAACAAAAACCCCTCTGTGACACTCTGTTCCTCTCTCTCTCCTCTGCTATTGCATGCATTAGGTCTATTGACATCTGCCATGTGATTGAAATTAGATTCGCCTTAACCTGAACTTAACCTATAATAATACAGTGCAATCGGGCAACCACAGAGCACACCCTACTTGTTCAGTTTACTTACCCCAGGCAATCGGGCAGGCCATAATGTCAATCCCTGATACACCCAAAGTAGAAGTAGGGTAGGATATCAGCTTACACTAATCACAGCCCAGCCTTAACCATAAGGGGGAAAAGATGCAGAACTGAGCTGAGATCAGTGTCTAGGCATAACTACTCAATGAGTATCAGAAGCAGTGCGCAAACATGCTACAAGTGAAATAGATATCAAATAAGTAAATACCCTGTATGCACACCACTCACTCTCTTGCTTCATGTCAGGTAATGCTGGTAGATGTTTTGTGGCATGCACTAGACTGATGAAGCCTCAACATGTAGTGCTCAAAACAAGTCAATTCTTATACAGTGCTACTATCGCTAAGCTATTATAGTGACAGTTATGGAGGAGTGATGAAGTGTTTTCCCTCCCTCTATACATGTCACAATATGACTTAAAAATGAGAGGTTGTCATTGTAGAAATCAAATCTCGACAAAGATTTTAGCATGTGTTTGTGTGTGTGTGCCTGTCCATGCGTTCAAAAATGTTTGTCGAGATTTGTGTAATTACTTGTTGGCCCATTGCATGAACTTGGTTGAATGTGTGTATTTGGTATATGTTTGCACATCATTATTTGTCATGACAACTCTTCTGCCTCTCTTTCTTCTGGTCCCTCTTTCTCACCGGCTATGGTGCCGGGGGGGAAGCTAATTAAGGTTGCGCAGGCTTGGTATAGGGTGGGGTAGGGGGGCTGCTGGCTGGCAAACCCATGGCGGCTCCCTCCATGCGACATGATTGATTCGGACTGTCACAGCGCTCAGCTGGGCATCAGCGCACGGTGACAAATAAATAATTACATCGTCTTGTGCTAACCCAAACCCCACCACCACCACCCCGCGCCATTGTTAGCCTGACATCAAAGCACAATGGAGGAACATTAGCATTTTAATCAGAGGGCTAGGCAGAGGGCGGCGCACGGGCACCCGGCGGAGGGGTACTCACTTTCATCTGGGGGCGCCCCCTCTTACACCCTCCCACCCTCCCTCCCTCACCCCCCACCCTCGCCCTAAAACGGCACAAAGGGCCGTGTCGGGGGGTTACTTCGTGACCTGTTGGTGGAACATTAACCAGACCCATCTGCAGTCAGAACTTCAATTAGCACTTCAGACTTTGGCCCCGTTTCGTCCACAAGTACCTCTCTTTTTCATCTTTACCGGTGGCGGCGTTTGTTCGGGGGCAGCAGAAGGTCCCGGAATACAGAGCTGGCTAGCTACCTCCTCTTGCCTTGTGTACAGGGCCTCCCTTGGACATGCAGATAATTAGGTCTATATTTCTGGTGAGAGGACAAAGATGATGCTAATTCTATTCATCATAGAGGTTCTCGACTAATTATGAACAGAGCCTCTCTCGTTCTCCCCCCCCCCCCCCCCCCCTCTCTCTCTCTCTCTCTCCAAGTGAACAATTGCATGGCCGAGTGGTTAAGGTGAAAGGGAGCAGGGTTGGAGTTGGGAATCAAATGGGATTAGCCTGGATTGTTGTGTCGCTCAACCCTCTCTGGGATAATTCCTCTAATGAAGTACCTGGAATAATGTTTTCGCTTCTTTTTGATGGAGAGAGAGTGGACTCAGGGAAGTAACTGGAGCACTGCAAACAGAAACCAGACAAATAGAATAAACTTTGTCACCTGGTGAAATCCCCAAGCCCTTCAACATACTAACAGTGACACTTTAAAATGCTTCACAATTATCTAACGTACCTAAAAACGTTGATCAGAGTGCTGTACTAAGACACTACTATGCTACTTAGTTGTAGTGTAAGTGTAGGAGTGGGCATGAATAGTAGTAAGCATCCAAGTATCATCAGCCTTTCCAGGGTGGCACGTAACTTTTCCACCCTATTGCCTTCCTATTGCCCTGCCTGTGGCAGGTGCCGCTGTCAGTGGCTCTCTTTCATCGAAGAAAGATAGGGAGGGAGGAAGGGAGAGAGAGAGCCCCAAGGCCTCCTTTCAACACCCTCTCACGACCCCCCTCCCTTCCACCCAAGACCCCATACCATCGCCCCTCACTCCCCCTGATCCTCAGGTTCCAGCCCCTGCTGCTAGTCAGTCTGACTTATACTGCCTTACTGCAAGAACCAGTCCCACACCACAACCATGAGAGTCAATACGGATCTGAAAATCTCTGCTAACCAAAACCTGACGACACAAATGTCTCTGTCACCACAACATACAGTGCTTTCGGGAAGTATTCAGACCCCTTCACTTTTTCCACATTTTGTTATGCTACAGCGTTATTCTAAAATGTATTAAAGACATTTTTTGAAAACAGGTTTTTATATATTTACACTACCGGTCAAACGTTTTAGAACATTTTTACTATTTTCTACATTGTAGAATAATAGTGAAGACATCAAAACTATGAAATAACACATATGGAATCATGTAGCAACCAAAAAAGTGTTAAACAAATCGAAATATATTTTATATTTGAGATTATTCAAATAGCCACCCTTTGCCTTGATGACAGCTTTGCACACTCTTGGCATTCTCTCAACCAGCTTCAAGAGGTAGTCACCTGGAATGCATTTCAATTAACAGGTGTGCTTTCTTAAAAGTTAATTTGTGGAATTTATTTCCTTCTTAATGCGTTTGAGCCAATCAGTTGTGTTGTGACAAGGTAGGGGGGTATACAGAAGATAGCCCTATTTGGTAAAAGACCAAGTCCATATTATGGCAACAACAGCTCAAATAAGCAAAGAGAAACGGCAGTCCTTCATTACTTTAAGACATGAAGGTCAGTCCATACGGAACATTTCAAGAACTTTGAAAGTTTCTTCAAGTGCAGTCGCAAAAACCATCAAGCGCTATGATGAAACTGGATCTTGAGGACCACCACAGGAATGGAAGACCCAGAGTTACCTCTGCTGCAGAGGATAAGTTCATTAGAGTTACCAGCCTCAGAATTGCAGGCCAAATAAATGCTTCACAGAGTTCAAGTAACAGACACATCTCAACATCAACTGTTCAGAGGAGACTGTGTGAATCAGGCCTTCAAGGTCGAATTGCTGCAAAGAAAACACTACTAAACGACACCAATAAGAAGAAGAGACTTGCTTGGGCCAAGAAACACGAGTAATGGACATTAGACCATTGGAAATTTGTCCTTTGGTCTGGAGACGATATTGGAGATTTTTGGTTCCAACTGCCGTGTCTTTGTGAGTCGCTGTGTGGGTGAACAGACAATCTCTGCATGTGTATTTCCCACCGTGAAGCATGGAGGAGGAGGTGTTATGGTGTGGGGGTGCTTTGCTGGTGACACTGTGTGATTAATTAGAATTCAAGGCACACTTAACCAGCATGGCTACCACAGGATTCTGCAGCGATACGCCATCCCATCTGGTTTGGGCTTACTGGGACTATCATTTGCTTTTCAACAGGACAATGACCCAACACACCTCCAGGCTGTGTAAGGGCTATTTGACCAAGAAGGAGAGTGATGGAGTGCTGCATCAGATGACCTGGTCTCCACAATCCCCCGACCTCAATGAAATTGAGATGGTTTGGGATGAGTCGGATGGCACAGTGAAGGAAAAGCAGCCAACAAGTGCTCAGAATATGTGGGAAATCCTCCAAGACTGTTGGAAAAGCATTCCAGGTGAAGCTGGTTGAGAGAATGCCAAGGGTGTGCAAAGCTGTCATGAAGGCAAAGGGTGGCTACTTGAAGAATCTCAAATATAAAATATATTTAGATGTGTTTAACACTTTTTTGGTTAATAATGATTCCATATGTGTTATTTTATAGTTTTGATGTCTTCACTATTATTCTACAATGTAGAAAATAGTAAAAATAAAGAAAAACCCTTGAATGAGTAGGTGTTATAAAAATTTTGACCGGTAGTGTATATACAGTGAGGGGAAAAAGTATTTGATCCCCTGCTGATTTTGTACGTTTGCCCACTGACAAAGACATGATCAGTCTATAATTTTAATGGTAGGTTTATTTGAACAGTGAGAGACAGCAAAATCCAGAAAAACGCATGTCAAAAATGTTATAAATTGATTTGCATTTTAATGAGGGAAATAAGTATTTGACCCCTCTGCAAAACATGACTTAGTACTTGGTGGCAAAACCCTTGTTGGCAATCACAGAGGTCAGACGTTTCTTGTAGTTGGCCACCAGATTTCCACACATCTCAGGAGGGATTTTGTCCCACTCTTTGCAGATCTTCTCCAAGTCATTAAGGTTTCGAGGCTGACGTTTGGCAATTCGAACCTTCAGCTCCCTCCACAGATTTTCTATGGGATTAAGGTCTGGAGACTGGCTAGGCCACTCCAGGACCTTACTGTGCTTCTTCTTGAGCCACTCCTTTGTTGCCTTGGCCGTGTATTTTGGGTCATTGTCATGCTGGAATACCCATCCACGACCCATTTTCAATGCCCTGACTGAGGGAAGGAGGTTCTCACTCAAAATTTGACGGTACATGGCCCCGTCCATCGTCCCTTTGATGCGGTGAAGTTGTCCTGTCCCCTTAGCAGAAAAACACCCCCAAAGCATAATGTTTCCACCTCCATGTTTGACGGTGGGGATGGTGTTCTTGGGGTCATAGGCAGCATTCCTCCTCTTCCAAACACGGCGAGTTGAGTTGATGCCAAAGAGCTCGATTTTGGTCTCATCTGACCACAACACTTTCACCCAGTTCTCCTCTGAATCATTCAGATGTTCATTCGCAAACTTCAGACGGGCCTGTATATGTGCTTTCTTGAGCAGGGGGACCTTGCGGGCACTGCAGGATTTCAGTCCTTCACGGCGTAGTGTGTTACCAATTGTTTTCTTGGTGACTATGGTCCCAGCTGCCTTGGGATCATTGACAAGATCCTCCCGTGTAGTTCTGGGCTGATTCCTCACCGTTCTCATGATCATTGCAATTCCACGAGGTGAGATCTTGCATGGAGCCCCAGGCCAAGGGAGATTGACAGTTATTTTGTGTTTCTTCCATTTGCGACTAATCGCACCAACTGTTGTCACCTTCTCACCAAGCTGCTTGGCGATGGTCTTGTAGCCCATTCCAGCCTTGTGTAGGTCTACAATCTTGTCCCTGACATCGTTGGAGAGCTCTTTGGTCTTGGCCATGGTGGAGAGTTTGGAATTTGATTGATTGATTGCTTCTGTGGACAGGTGTCTTTTCTACAGGTAACAAGCTGAGATTAGGAGCACTCCCTTTAAGAGTGTGCTCCTAATCTCAGCTCGTTACCTGTATAAAAGACACCTGGGAGCCAGAAATCTTTCTGATTGAGAGGGGGTCAAATACTTATTTCCCTCATTAAAATGCAAATCAATTTATAACATTTTTGACATGCGTTTTTCTGTATTTTTTTGTTGTTATTTTGTCTCTCACTGTTCAAATAAACCTACCATTAAAATTATAGACTGATCATTTCTTTGTCAGTGGGCAAACGTACAAAATCAGCAGGGGATCAAATACTTTTTTCCCTCACTGTACAGTTGAAGTCGGAAGTTTACATACACCTTAGCCAAATACATTTAAACTCAGTTTTTCACAATCCCTGACATTTAATCCTAGTAAAAATTCCCTGTTTTAGGTCAGTTAGGATCACCACTTTATTTTAAGAATGTGAAACGTCAGAATAATAGAAGAGATAATTATTTATTTCAGCTTTTATTTATTTCATCACATTCCCAGTGGGTCAGAAGTTTACATACACTCAATTAGTATTTGGTAGCATTGACTTTAAATTGTTTAACTTGGGTCAAACGTTTCGGGTAGCCTTCCACAAGCTTCCCACAAAAGGTTGGGTGAATTTTGGCCCATTCCTCCTGACAGAGCTGATGTAACTGAGTCAGGTTTGTAGGCCTCCTTGCTCACACACGCTTTTTCAGTTCTGCCCACACATTTTCTATAGGTTTGATGGTCAGGGCTTTGTGATGGCCACTCCAATACCTTGACTTTATTGTCCTTAAGCCATTTTGTCATTGTCCATTTGGAAGAGCTATTTGCGACCAAGCTTTAACTTCCTGACTGATGTCTTGAGATGTTGCTTCAATATATCCACATAATTTTCCTTCCTCATGATGCCATCTATTTTGTGAAGTGCACCAGTCCCTCCTGCAGCAAAGCACCCCCACAGCATGATGCTGCCACCCCCGTGCTTCACGGTTGGGATGGTGTTCTTCAGCTTGCAATTCCCCAATTTTTCCTCCAAACATAACGATGGTCATTATGGCCAAACAGTTCTATTTTTGTCTCATCAGACCCATGTGCAGTTGCAAACCGTAGTCTGGCTTTTTTATGGCGGTTTTGGAGCAGTGGCTTCTTCCTTGCTGAGCGGCCTTTCAGGTTATGTCGATGTATGACTCGTTTTACTGTGGATATAAATACTTTTGTACCTGTTTCCCCCAGCATCTTCACAAGGTCCTTTGCGGTTGTTCTGGGATTGATTTGCACTTTTCGCACCAAAGTACGTTCATCTCTAGGAGACAGAACGCGTCTCCTTCCTGAGCGGTATGACGGCTGCGTGGTCCCATGGTGTTTATATTTGCATACTATTGTTTGTACAGATGAACGTGGTACCTTCAGGCGTTTGGAAATTGCTCCCAAGGATGAACCAGAATTGTGGAGGTCTACAATGATTTTTCAGAGGCCTTGGCTGATTTCTTTTGATTTTCCCATGATGTCAAGCAAAGGTATGCCTTGAAATACATCCACAGGTACACCTCCAATTGACTCAAATTATGTCAATTAGCCTATCAGAAACTTCTAAAGCCATGACATCATTTTCTCAAAATGTTCAAGCTGTTTAAAGGCACAGTCAACTTAGTGTATGTAAACTTCTGACCCACTGGAATTGTGGTAAAGTGAATTATAAGTGAAAAAATCTGTCTGTAAACAATTGTTGGAACAAAGTAGATGTCCTATCCGACTTGCCAAAACTATAGTTTGTTAACAAGACATTTGTGGAGTGGTTGAAAATGAGTTTTAATGACTCCAACCTAAGTGTATGTAAACTTCCGACTTCAACTGTATATATATATATTTGTTTTAACATATTTACGTAAGTGTTCAGACCCTTTGCTATGAGACTCGAAATTGAGCTCAGGTGCATTATGTTTCCATTGATCATACATTCACATTTACATCATTTAGCAGACGCTATTTTCCAGAGCAACTTACAAATTGGTGCATTCAACTTATGATAGCCAGTGGGACAACCACTTTTTTTATGGGGGGTTGGGGAGGGAGGGGTAGAAGGATTACTTTATACTATTCCAGGTATTCCTTAAAGAGGTAGGGTTTCAGGTGGTCAGTGACTCCACTGTCCTGGCGTCGTGGGGGAGCTTGTTCCAACATTGGGGTGCCAGAGCAACAAATAGCTTTGACTGGGCTGAGCGGGAACTGTGCATCCGTATAGGTAGGGGAGCTAGTAGGCCATAGGTGGATGAACGTAGTGCCCTCGTTTGGGTGTAGGGTCTGATCAGAGCCTTAAGGTAAGGAGGTGCCGTTCCCCTCAGAGCTCCGTAGGCAAGCACCATGGTCTTGTAGTAGATGCGAGCCTCAACTGGAAGGCAGTGGAGTGTGCGGAGGAGCGGGGTGACATGAGAGAACTTGGGAAGGTCGAACACCAGACGGGCTGCAGCGTTCTGGTTAAGTTGTAGGAAATGGTCTGGAGAAGAGAGGAGGGGATAGGGTCAAACGGGCAGGTTGTTGGGCGGCCGGCCGTCACAAGTCGCAAGATTTCATCTGGAGAGAGAGGGGAGAAAGAAGTCAAAGCATAGGGTAGGGCAGTGTGAGCAGGACCAGCTGTGTCATTTGACTTAATAAATGAGGATCGGATGTCGTCAACCTTCTTTTCAAAATGGTTGACGAAGTCATCCACAGAGAGGGAGGAGGGAGGGGGAGGAGGAGGAGGATTCAGCAGGGAGGAGAAGGTGGCAAAGAGCTTCCTAGGGTTAGAGGCAGAGGCTTGAAATTTAGAGTGGTAGAAAGTGGCTTTAGCAGCGGAAACAGAGGAAGAGAATGTAAAGAGGAGGGAGTGAAAAGATGACAGGTCCGCAGGGAGTCTAGTTTTCCTCCATTTCCGCTCGGCTGCCCGGAGCCCTCTTCTGTGAGCTCGCAATGAGTCGTCAAGCCACGGAGCAGAAGGGGAGGACCGAGCCGGCCGGGAGGATAGGGGACATAGAGAGTCAAAAGATGCAGAAAGGGAGGAGAGGAGGGTTGAGGAGGCAGAATCAGGAGATCGGAGGGAGAAGGATTTAGCAGAGGGAAGAGATGATAGGATGGAAGAGGAGAGAGTAGCGGGAGAGAGAGAGCGAAGGTTGCGACTGCACTTTACCATCTGAGTAGGGGCAGAGTGAGTAGTGTTGGAGGAGAGCGAGAGAGAAAAGGATACAAAGTAGTGGTTGGAGACTTGGAGGGGAGTTGAAGTGAGATTAGTAGAAGAACAGCATCTAGTAAAGATGAGGTCAAGCGTATTGCCTGCCTTGTGAGTAGGGGGGGACCGTGAGAGGGTGAGGTCAAAAGAGGAAAGGAGTGGAAAGAAGGAGGCAGAGAGAAATGAGTCAAAGGCAGACATATGGAGGTTAAAGTCACCCAGAACTGTGAGGGGTGAGCCATCCTCAGGAAAGGAACTTATCAAGGCGTCAAGCTCATTGATGAACTCTCCAAGGGAACCTGGAGGGCGATAAATTACAAGGATGTTAAGCTTGAATGGGCTAGTGACTGTGACAGCATGGAATTCAAATGAGGAGATAGACAGATGGGTCAGGGGAAAAAGAGAGAATGTCCACTTGGGAGAGATGAGGATTCCTGTGCCACCGCCGCGCTGACCAGATGCTCTCGGGGTACGCAAGAACACATGGTCAGACGAGGAAAGAGCAGTAGGAGTAGCAGTGTTTTCTGTGGTAATCCATGTTTCCGTCAGCGCCAAGAAGTCGAGGGACTGGAGGGTAGCATAGGCTGAGATGAACTCTGCCTTGTTGGCCGCAGAACGGCAGTTCCAGAGGCTGCCAGAGACCTGGAACTCCACGTGGGTCGTGCGCGCAGGGACCACCAGATTAGAGTGGCAACAGCCACGTGGTGTGAAGCGTTTGTATGGCCTGTGCAGAGAGAAGAGAACAGGGATAGACAGGCACATAGTTGACAGGCTACAGAAAAAGGCTACAATAATGCAAAGGAGATCTAAATGAAATGAACTAAACATCTGGGAAAGCGAGAGAGCGGGGCCTCCCTCACTTACGTTTCACTGAAACACTCAAATATAACTCTCCTAACTTCCACTTTAGAAATTATAATTGTTGTAAACTACAGCGGTTCAATGTTTTCTAGGAATAGACTCTAACTTAGTTTATTCAGCTAGCTAACTTGGTACAGTATTCTTCCGTGAAAACCGTCCAGGTCACCGAATCCTATGACGCCAAAGCCAACTAGCATGCCAGCCTCCAATAACACGGTTTAGCACCAATACTCGGTTACAACAAACCACTAGTGTGTTAATACGCCAAGCAGATCATTCATGTCCATGTCTAACGTTTTGGGTTAGTTTTTACAGTTTGAGTGAGTACGTCGTCAACCTATTCAGCCAGTTAGTTAGCTAGAATATTTAGCATACTAGCTAGCCATTGCTCTCCTCGTCGCATGGCACGAACACACAGAGAGCCAAGCTAACGTTAATTAGTCACCCATGTCCCGAATTCCCTTGAACAACTCTGGTTACCAGTATGTAAAAACAACACAAAAATAAATGTAGGTTATAACTTACCCTTAGTAGCTACTGTTAGCCAGTTAAGTGCAAAGCTAGCCACTGAATCAATTCAGCCAGTTCGCGTCTGTCCCAACGGAGAGAAAGCGTCTCCAAATATTAAAGCTAGGTTGTTCCAGCTATTGTTTAGTTAGCTATCCAGGTAGCAACAAGCTAGCTACATTTCGAGTACAGTAGCTACTAACTACCTAACGTTAACGCTTCAGATAATGAGGTTAGAAAAACAGCTGAATGGTAGGTAGCTAGCTGGCATAATTACAGGTACTCTTAAGCGTGAAATAACATTGGAAACAACTATCCACAGTTGCTAATAGTTACCAGTAGCTACCCGCTAGCTAGCTAGCTTTATTGGTCCAGGTAGTGAGTTAGCTAGCCTCGTGCTTCACCGGGCTCAGCCGAATACAATACTTACCTACAATAATTACCTACAATAACCTACAATAACTACCTAGATAAACTACCTACAATACCTAACTACAATACCTACTTACCTACCTACAATCTAAATACATGGTTTAAGCTTTACTCGACAC
Organism: Coregonus lavaretus; assembly: GCF_964263955.1. Lineage (NCBI taxonomy): Eukaryota > Metazoa > Chordata > Actinopteri > Salmoniformes > Salmonidae > Coregonus > Coregonus lavaretus. The sequence goes on from NC_139993.1 coordinate 6,958,958, forward strand.
CATATAAGCCAAGCTTACCTCCCGCCAGAGAGAGACACAGGGTCTGGGGCGGTGTGTCACACCATCATCATCCTTGAGATGTTTATACAACTTAATTGGAGTCCACCTGTGGTAAATTCAATTGATTGGACATGATTTGGAAAGGCACACAACTGTCTATATAAGGTCCCACAGTTGACAGTGCATGTCAGATCAGAAACCAAGCCATGAGGTCGAAGGAATTGTCCGTAGAGCTCCGAGACAGGATTGTGTCGAGGCACAGATCTGTGGAAGGGTACCAAAAAATGTCTGCAGCATTGAAGGTCCCCAAGAACACAGTGGCCTCCATCATTCTTAAATGGAAGAAGTTTGGAACCACCAAGAGTCTTCCTAGAGCTGGCCGCTCGGCCAAACTGAGCAATCAGGGGAGAAGGGTCTTGGTCAGGGAGGTGATCAAGAACCCGATGGTCACTCTGACAGAGCTCCAGAGTTCCTCTGTGGAGATGGGAGAATCTTCCAGAAGGACAACCGTCTCTGCAGCACTCCACCAATCAGGCCAGACGGAAGCCACTCTTCATTTCAGTTTGGAGCAAAGTACAGAGAGATCCTTGATGAAAACCTGCTCCAGAGCGCTCAGGACCTCAGACTGGGGCGATGGTTCGCCTTCCAACAGGCCAACTACCCTAAGCACACAGCCAAGACAATGCAGGAGTGGCTTCGGGACAAGTCTCTGAATGTCCTTGAGTGGCCCAGCCAGAGCCCGGACTTGAACCAGATTTAACATCTCTGAAGAGACCTGAAAATAGCTGTGCAGCGACGCTCCCTATCCAACCTGACAGAGTTTGAGAGGATCTGCAGAGAAGAATGGGATAAACTCCCTAAATACAGGTGTGCCAAGCTAGAAGCGTCATACCCAAGAGGACTCAAGGCTGTAATCGCTGCCAAAGGTGTTTCAACAAAGTACTGAGTAAAGGGTCTGAATACTTATGTAAATGTGATATGTTTATTTTTATTTTTAATGCATTTGCAAACATTTCTAAAAACCTGTTTTTGCTTTGTCATTATGGGGTAGTGTGTGTAGATTGATGAGGGAAAAAAGTATTTAATACATTTTTGAATAATGCTGTAACGTAACAAAATGTGGAAAAGGTCAAGGGGTCTGAATACTTTCCAAATGCACTGTACCAGGTGGCACATGCACAGTTCAGAGGATGCCTGTCTGGTACATGCTGCTCGGTTGACTCATGTTTGCATTGTTTAAACACACACCTCAGTTATTGATCTGACCACCAAGACTAGTGCTCAAAGGCCAGCTCTGTGATATTGAACAGTCGACAATATCGACACTTCAGAGGATTATCACATTGGAAATAATCAGAAAATAAAGAGAGTGTGATCTGTGACTGTTTGAGTGGCAAAAAACAATGAACCGAAACAATGCAAAATGGGGTTAGCGATAGCGACGCTAACGCTAGCTCGAGAGTCTAATCTGCATGATCATCATCACACTAGCGATCAAATAGGGAGAGGGGCTAAATAATAGATCACAGTGGGGCCTGTCACCGCTGTTGTTTTGATGTACTCAGGAACACCAAGATGAGACTGAGAGGATGTGCCTTGCAGTTTAACTCTGCATCTACTGTTTGTCTACTGTGGAATTTAGGCACGTTTTCCCTCGCATGTTTTGCCCCTGCATGTTTTGTCCTCGCATGTCCTTGGTTGCATGTGTTATGGGTGCCTACGACCTGAATTCAAAGAGGAGATGGACAGGGAAGGAGGAGAAACGGGAGAACGGTCCAACAGAAAGAAAAGATGGATAAAGTACATTTATCGGGGCGATTTAATAAAGGTCAATGTAGAGCAGGGATTACGTTGTCTCACGCCAACTCTTCCTTGAAAGACGACTATGAAAGGGACTGATGTGTGCCGAAAATGAAAGAGACAAAGACGTGAGGAGAAAAAAAGAGGGGAAAAAGGGTGCTGATTATGATGATGGAGAAGAAAGGGAACAGAGGCGAGGAGAGAAAACAAACTTGAGTCATCATCGCTAATCGGGTTATGGTTCCTTTCATGTGTCACTGGCGAACACAGTGTACTTCTATCACTAGTGACTTTTCGCAAACACACGATGGCAAAGGATTACGTTCGTCAGAGCGGGGCCCTTTGAAAGCGATATGCTAATTTAGCCATGAGTGCAAAGAACAACATCAAATATGTGCCAGTGAATAGCCAAGGGACTTTCAAGTCTTTAATATCCTTCAGAAGTGCTTTATCTCCGCACCACAACCTGCGTTCGCAGCACAAACAGGAAAGAGACAGTCGAGGCTTCAGTGCAAAGCACCAGCAGTCCAATGGTTTAATTTCAGATCAGGATTAATGAAGGTTATTGTCCGGTACACTAATGAAACAAAAGCATACTGTAGGTGAGGTTGAATTAGCATGTTTTGCATGTTTTCGATTTGTTTTCTTCTTCTTCCTTCTCCTTCTTCATCCACGAGTCGTTTTATTTTTTGGCTGCGTTTTAAGTTCCGCATCAAAGTGACTGGAAACAATATGCGACCCGTCTGACTCTAACTCTCTTCTTGGTCTCTTTCCTTGCTCTCTCTCACTCTCCCGCAGTCAGCATTCGGAATCAGAGCGGGGTGGTGCTCGTTTGATAGCTTGATAGTGATTTGTTTTGATCGTCGACTCCTTTGTCCCTCTCTTTGGGTCTGAAACAATGGGGGATTAGAACGAGACAGAGGGTGCAAGAATAAAAAAAGAACACATTTTTTCTTTCTCACTTTCCTTTTAAGTTTTTCTTATTTTTTGTCCAAACCCTTACAAAAAAAGATTGCAGTTTTGAAACTGCAGTAAAAGTGCAGTAACTGCAGTGGACTGTGGTATTTTGGACGCAGTAATTGTAGAATAACTGTAGTATACTACAGTTGTGGTCAAAAGTCTTGAGAATGACACAAGTATTGGTCTTCACAAAGTTCACTGCTTCAGTGTTATGAGATATTTTTGTCAGATGTTACTATGGTATACTGAAATATAATTACAAGCATTCCATAAGTGTCAAAGGCTTTTATTGATAATTACATAAAGTTTATGCAAAGAGTCAATATTTGCAGGGTTGACCCTTCTTTTTCAAGACCTCTGCAATCCGCCCTGGCATGCTGTCAATTAACTTCTGGGCCACATCCTGACTGATGGCAGCCCATTCTTGCATAATCAATACTTGGAGTTTGTCAGAATTTGTGGGGTTTTGTTTGTCCACCCGCCTCTTGAGGATTGACCACAAGTTCTCAATGGGATTAAGGTCTGGGGAGTTTCCTGGCCATGGACCCAAAATGTCGATGTTTTGTTCCCCAAGCCACTTAGTTATCACTTTTGCCTTATGGCAAGGTGCTCCATCATGCTGGAAAAGGAATTGTTCGTCACCAAACTGTTCTTGGATGGTTGGGAGAAGTGCTCTCGGAGGATGTGTTGGTACTATTATTTATTCATGTCTGTGTTCTTAGGCAAAATTGTGAGTGAGCCCACTCCCTTGGCTGAGCAGCAACCCCACACATGAATGGTCTCAGGATGCTTTACTGTTGGCATGACACAGGACTGATGGTAGCGCTCACCTTGTCTTCTCCGGACAAGGTGTTTTCCGGATGCCCCAAACAATCGGAAAGGGGATTCATCAGAGAAAATGACTTTACTCCAGTCTTCAGCAGTCCAATCCCTGTACCTTTTGCAGAACATCAGTCTGTCCCTGATGTTTTTCCTGGAGAGAAGTGGCTTCTTTGCTGCCCTTCTTGACACCAGGCCATTCTCCAAAAGTCTTAGCCTCACTGTGCGTGCAGATGCACTCACACCTGCCTGCTGCCATTCCTGAGCAAGCTCTGCACTGGTGGTGCCCCGATCCCGCACCTGAATCAACTTTAGGAGACGTCCTGGCGCTTGCTGGACTTTCTTGGGCGCCCTGACGCCTTCTTCACAACAGTTGAACCTCTCTCCTTGAAGTTCTTGATGATCTGATAAATGGTTGATTTAGGGGCAATCTTACTAGCAGCAATATCTTTTCCTCTGAAGCCCTTTTTGTGCAAAGCAATGATGACGGCACGTGTTTCCTTGCAGGTAACCATGGTTAACAGAGGAAGAACAATAATTTCAAGCACCACCCTCCTTTAAAAGCTTCCAGTCTGTTATTCTAACTCAATCAGCATTACAGAGTGATCTCCAGCCTTGTCCTCGTCAACACTCTCACCTGTGTTAACGAGAGAATCACTGATATGATGGCAGCTGGTCCTTTTGTGGCAGGGCTGAAATGCAGTGGAAATGTTTTTTTGGGATTAAATTCATTTTCATGGCAAAGAGGGACTTTGCAATTAATTGCAATTCATCTGATCACTCTTCATGACATTCTGGAGTATATGCAAATTGCCATCATCAAAACTGAGGCAGCAGACTTTGTGAAAATTAGTATTTGTGTCATTCTCAAAACTTTTGACCACGACTGTACAGTTCAACTGCAGTTACACTGCAAAATTACTGCAGTTACACTGCAAAATTACTGCAGTAAAAAAAAACGGTGTTCTTTTGGACGCAGTATTTGCAGCATATTGTAGTTATACTGCACTCTGACTGCAATCTTTTTTCGTAAGGGAATCTTGCAAAGTCGCGGGCCTCAAAGTGTCTTGCTACGCTCCCAAAAACTGCAAAAGTATTTTGTTTCCTCAAAAGAGTATTTTCAAAACCCCCAAATTCATTATAATTTTGAGCTCGAGCCACCCGTGGACTTATGATAGTACCCCAATTAATGAACCGTGGCAAGAGGAGTTAGGATAGATGGGATTTAAACGTGGCAGTAACTGTTAAAGAACAGGGGACCATTTTAGAGACTTACTATCTCTCTTTACCATCCCACATCAAGGCAAGAAGAGAAAGGGGAAGGAGAGAGAAAGAGAGCGAGAGAGCAGACTATCAGCGGAGGGCCCTGTCTGAAGATGAAAGCGTTGGAAAAATCAAAGCGGCCCCCTACTCATTATACCTTGGTGGGATGCCTTCATCCACACTCCACACCATCACAGCCCATGGGGTGCCACACTAGGAGTGGACAGGAGTGTGGGGGGGGGGGGGGGGTACAAAGGTCAAGGTGAACCACTTTGTGTGCACATTTCGTCAAAACCGACTAATGGCCAAACGTTGGGTTTTTACTGGGGGAAGAAATCACACATGCTAAACCTATGGTCAAATAAGTGAACGAGGAACGAGGGTATTAGTAGTGTGATCGTCAATGTGTAGGTAGGTCTATGTTCCTCAAACCTAGCTGTTACCTGACCTCAACTGTCTATGTGTACCCCCAGGCATTTAGAGTAATAGCATGGATTCCAGACTCACTCATTTGATCCACTAGGGGAGTACACCTGGTCTGCAGACCTTGGGGGCGTAGCAAAGCCTTGAAACCACTGACTTGTGAGTCAAGCCACTGGCATTGAGCAGTGTAGGCTGCAGGGAGCACTGAGGATGAAGCAGCATTGCACCCTGCCTGATATGAAAGCCCCAGACACAGACAGCTCTGTCTGTATGACCAGCAAAACTCGGAGAGAGATAAGAACCGCAAAGAAAATAAAGGGATCTATAGAGGTGGAAAAGAGGGAGTCTGTGGGGTGGCGGCGAGGTCGACAATTTCAATAAGCAGCTGGACAAACTATCTGATAAAGACATGACTCCATGTGTATGAAACACATTGCCTCATTTCTAGGGGGCCCTGTCCGGGACAGTCATCCACCATCCTTCTCTCATCCCCCCTTCCCTTCTTCCTTCCCCGCCATGTCCCCTCCCCTCCCTCTGTTGTTCGTTTTATCTCTGTGAAAAAAATAATGAAAGCGAGCGCTCGCGACTGTGTCTCCATTGATGTTAGAATACACAACCAGCAGATTCAAAAACGCAGTCTGGGATCAAAGCGAAAGGGGTTCCAATAAAATTATAAGCGCGGAGGAGTCTGGGGCACAGAGCTAATTTGCTAAGACTGTGAGGCAAAAAGTCGTTAAAGAATGGCCCATAAGTAGGCATTAAATGAAAATGCCTGCGATTCCTCAGGATTAGCATAAGAACCTTTTCTTGCCAGGCCAGCTAATAATATTCATTTAAAATAAATACATGGGAAAACGAATCTGTTTGAAAAGAGGGTGATTGCACATATTTATTGAAGGGGTCCGTCGAAAATGAAAGAATGAGAATCTCAGAGAGCGCTTGAAGGAATGTGGACTCGCTGGCCTTTGAAGTTCTGGAGACTGGGAAAATTAAAGCCTTTACCATTTTTCTTTTAGGAAGAGTCAGGTCCTAGTATGAGTCTGAAATCACACCATATTTAGTGCACCACTTTTGGCAAGTAGTGCACTATATAGGGGATAGGGAGCCATTTTGAATGTTGCCTTAGACTCAGTGGGCCTATGGGTAAGTCATTGATAAATTATGTAATTAGTGAGTTGACACAAATGTGGTCATTTATTGTGGAATACTGTTCTAATAGATTAATGAACGTTGGTTATTTACCATGGCTAAGGATGAAGGAAGCCATCATTCTGTATTCCATTCATCTCAAAACAAATCAAATCAATTGTGATGGGTTTTTGTTATTTATGCGCTACTTAAAAGACCAACAAAATGCATAAAAAGGTGGTTTTACAAATAAAATATTATTATTAAATCATTATAGAACTTAATTCATTTTTTTAACAGTACACCATCATTGTAATGTCAAAATAAAATAAAATATAAAGCTCACAACCCACAGGGCACACCACATCATTTCAACATGGATAATTGGGTAATATTTGGTTGAGACATTTATCAATGAGATTTCCACCTTTATTCACCCACTCAAAAAGACAGCAAGAAGTTTGTTGAATTCCCAATGTGTTTCAACCATTTAAAAGCACAACAACGTTCAAATGGGAATACAATGTCAGATATTTTGTATTTATACAACAACTTAATTTGTTATCACTGTGCTTCATCTAATAGCACAACCAAATGACCTGGATTGCAGTTAAGATTACATTAAAAGTACATAGTGCAAGTGATCGATGCTCTTCGAGATTCTGCGCAGATTATTATAGCAGTTGGGAAGATCTCCACAGACATGCGACTTTTGCATGCTATCTTGAACATGAACACTTTCTATGATTACATAAGAAGACATTTATAGTTACAGTAACCTCAAAATGTGGCCATGGATGTGTTACTAATTTTAAGGTTGAATAAATACGGTTACATTATTTTGTAAAATAGCCTTAATGTTAGGCTACTGTATTACAAAAGTAATATAGAATTGTGTTTGGTTGACACTTGTTTGGTTTGGTTGAAACTTGGATAGTTTCATCTGAGCCACTGGCTTAGTCCTATTCTTTAACTTTAATTTTTGGTTTAGTTGGAGACGTGAACATATCGTTTGTTCACTTGTCGACAGGTTATTAGGGTATTTACTGTATTGCAAAAGTGATATTGAATTGTGTTTGGTTGTCAATGCAACCAAATATCAACATTTGAAGGAGATGTATGTTTTGTGCCACTGACTTAGTCTGGCTTTAATTCCAGTTTATTATTAAATTGATTTGATTTAGTCCTGTTCTTTAACTTAGATTTTTGGTTGAGATGGAGACGTGAATCCAGCATATACATGTTTTATTTGTAGACAAACTGGAATTAAAGCCGGACTAAGTCAGTGGCACAAATGGAACTATCCAAGCAGACGATACATCTCCTTCAAATGTGGATATTTGGTTGAGTTGACAACCAAACAAAATTCAATATCCAGTTTGTCTACAAATTAATAATTAATATGTTGGATTCACGTCTCCATCTCAACCAAAAAGCAAAGTTAAAGAATTTGACTAAATCAAATCAAACTTTAAATGCACTTTAAATCAAGTTTGTTTTGATTTAGTCCTATTCTTTAACTTAGATTTTTGGTTGAGATGGAAACGTGAATCCAACATATTAATTATGAACTTAATACATTTGAAATCAACCAAAGCTTGAAACCCTAGGCCTATATGGATTGTCTACTTTTTGTTGAACCCTGGGTTGAATTGAAATAGCTGTTGATGACTATTTAGGCATATAGGCATTTCATTTGCTCTGTTAAACCTACCCTTTGGAATTACTTTGATAGCACAGTGAATCTATTTAGTTACCTTTTATTGCAATCAGGGTCACACAGAGTGTTTCTTGGTAGTCTTAAACAAATCTATAGTTCTTTGAAACAAAAGTATACACCTCACACACATGGTTGTGGGCTTAAAAAAAGAAGACACCTGTACCATGTCAGATATATAGTTGAAATGTATTCAGTGGCGACCCGTCATGTTTTGAGCCCTACCTGTTAAGCAAAAAATAAATAATAAAAAACATATGTTGTTGTTATTTTGCCTGTTTTGCATGTTATTTTGCCATTAATACGTATCACATATCAGATTGCAGACAATGTAAAAAAAACAAAGAAGAAGATGTTTCAGCCTAGCTCAGTGCTTTCTGTGGTGGTAGGGCAGCCAGCGGAAAATACGGAGCAAAGGGGTTGGTAATGGTCTCTAGTTGCGCCTTGATTGGCTCAGTGTTCTGTCACTCATTGGGGACACTACGTCACTGCCAAATCTATGGGGAGAGCTCGGAAATTCAAGCCCCTTGGGTGCTGCCATAGAGTTGCATTAGAAGTGCCAATCCAAGAAGGCTCAAGGTCATTGGCCACAGATAAAATTATGTCAAATCACGTTATATCTACCATAGCTTTGAATGGACTGATCATGTCAACATCATACTTTCAAAATCGTAGCTAGCAAGCTAGCAATCACCATCATGAATCAAGTCGACAATCTACTGTTCAAGACAACTGGGAACTCAGAAAGAAACGAGTTCCGACTGGGAAGATAAATGTAGTGTATGGTTATTGGAAGGTGTTGTCGTCAATCAAGAAGTCTGCTTAGGTTGGATCGGGTTCAAAGGCCTTTATTCAAACCACGAGGTTCCAGCGTAAGTACGGACACAATATCCGGAGAATCAGACCCCAAATAAATCTTGCTGCATTCTAACTCTTCGTCACCGCTCCCCCCTTTATATAGCCTTCCAAGAGTTGAATAGCTCCCTCTACTGTTCAATCCCCGTATCTTACCACCCACTTCCTGTTTGTCATATGTGACGTCACGCTAAAACCTTCCCTCTGGATAACAATAATCAACCTTCCATTTCTTCATGAAAAACCTTTAACAAAGACATAATTTTAATATACTACATATTCCCCCCTTCGAGACAAAACTAAAAAGTCTCGACAACAATAGGATTATGACCAGTTAACAATTTATCTTATTGAGTATCTTTAACCTTAAACCAAAAACATTCTTCTCTAGAGTGTAAATACCTTTCTTATGAAATAACTGTTTATGGAATGTAAATACATTACTATGACATATGAAGAAATCTCTATGAAGTATGAACACATTACTATGAATTATGAACAACTGTTTCTGAAGTATGAACACATTACTATGAATTATGAAGAAATCTCTATGGAGTGTGAGAGCGAAAAACTGTCCAGCAGCCATCCATCCATATCAATCAAGACAGTAAAATTCTCTCACCGTCCCTCTGCCCCAGGCAACCACCGTCGGTACTCCAGATAACCTCATAACTCATGTAAATGCATTTGAAACTATAATACAATTAACTACACATGTAAACCCCTGTAAACAAAATCCTATCCAGAAACATCCACTCTCAGGCTGGTCAACCCATAGGACCTGAAAGGGAATCTCTCCCTGTCTAAACGTCCTTTCCCTAACCCCATCGAAATAAACAAAAGCCTCTAAGATCCTCATCTGCATTCAATAACATCAAACATCATTCTACTAAAATCAATACCTAAGAATATGACACAATTATGTATTACACATCAAATATGTCTATATTTCATTGCAGACACTGGAATGTAGTCCACTACACTTCATCTCCTCCGTAGTCTCGACTTCCAATTGACTTGTTAATGATGAAATCAGCCACACCCTCCTTGTTTCATCTCCTCCAGTCATATTGTCTTTGTTTGAGTATTCCAATCTCCACATGTTCTCCCACATGCCTCTGGAAGAAAAAGAAAAAGACCAAACAGTATCTTTTCCAAAAAAACACTTTCAAATTAAACATCACTATCCACTAAGACTATAAAACTGATATATAAATGATGCATGAATCACATAAACCCATTCCCCCCTTGATTCATAAATCATACTAAAAATCACACTAATATTGAAAAAACATTGTAAAATGATCAAATAATCAAAAAGGATATTTATCCATCAGTAGTCCATCCAGACCCCCTCGTCCATCTTCGTCCAGATCAGGAACAATCAACAACGGCATCTGAGTGTTGTCTCCAGGCATCACAACACCAACCCATCTTAATATCATAGCTTTCGCAAAGGTCAGTAACAAAGTACAAAAGCAAAACATGACACACAACGCTATCAGAGCTGCGACTAAAATCTGAACCATCACTGCTCCTATTGGGCCTAACTGATCTTGCAACCAAGACTTCGCCGACCATCCAGCTTTCTCAGATCTTCCAAATGCATCCCTGATATTCTTCAAAGCATCTATAACACTTGTGATATTATCGGAACTATCTGGGATTAAAGTATAACAATCATCCCCCGTCAGATTCATAGCCAAACATAAGCCACCTTGTCTTGCCAAAATATAATCAAGAGCCATGTCATGTTTCAACAACGTCAGTCTGTGACTTCTTTGAGCATTTGACAAAAGGTGAAACCCTCTTATTGTTTCATTTGCAAAGCCCTGCAACGTATATGTAATATTATCAATATGATCTGCTAAGAATGTTACACCATACCATGGAAAAAGACCAAGTCCCCACTTCTCTCCCAGACTTATTCTCCAATGGTAGGCTTCAAGATTAGTAAATTTAGCCATTTCTCTTTTAACCCTATTTTCACCAGTAGTTTCAGATTGATCTGGATTCGGTGCTACTCCTCTCCTAATTGTAAACACCTCATATGGCAACTTCAATGTTGACATGTAACAACACCCTTTCCATCCATAGGGTAAAAATATATATGCTTTATCACCACAAACCCACCAAATATCTCTAAAATTCCCAATAGTTGCATTGATAGGGAAAAATTGATCCATCACCATCAAAGTCCTGCCCTTCTTACTACCTGGAGCATAAAAAGTTACATTATATTTGTCACCTCTACCCTTTCGTCCGGGTTTACCCAAAATCAACATATACCCATCACAATCTGATATTCCCATGAACATACCATTTACCTCATCTGTATTATTAGAACAAATACAAGTTTTAGCTCTCACTGCTCTCACCTCAAATGCTTCAGGGATCACTGTCACCTGACTTTCTTTACCACCCACCATATGCACATAGGGAAATTCATTTAACCAAGAACACTTATAACTAGGCTTATACAAATGGTGTGACACCGACATGTCTTTGTCTGTCAATACTCGTTGATGATACAACAACCATTTCAACGCATAGGCCTGACACCCACCCGCCAATGGTTGAGCGATCGTCTGTAAAATTGAACCCCACGTCTCTGGTGCTGGAATTCTCAACAGACATGGACCCTCAAGATTCCTCACTGATCTTACAGCATGAGTTAATTGCTGGAACCAAAGATTTCTACCTGCCCATTGATCTTTAATTTTCAAAACCGCCGCATCAAATCCATATGCTTTCCATTTAGCGTCTCTTTTCCCTACCGAGCGAGATTGATCAGATGTATCTTCTGATGTTAAGTTGAACCCAAAAAACCCATCCTGTTCTTCCATGATATTATCCTGTACTATTTCAGATGAACCTATATTGTTTTCAATGACTACTTGCTGAGTCATTTCAATTACATCGTTTACTTTTAGAAAAGTTGTTGTTGGTGTCGGTATCATACCTCCTACATTTGTTATTGCCGTCGTACCCTTAAATCTTTTCAAAGTTGACATTAAAGTAGTTGATTTAGTTGATGTTTTTTGTTCTAAAATTGGTGCTGGCACTATCGGTTCCCTTGTAATCGAATGCGATATATTTATGGCTTTACCAACTGTCAATGTTGAAAGAGTAAAATTGCTTCCCATTGTTGTTCTAACAGACTGACGTGTTGATGTTATTGTTGTTACTTCATTCCTAGTTTTCGTAACGTTTTGGTCTGACTTTTCTCCTAACTGGTCTAGGCCTATTTTGTCCAACCGAATCACTAGCTTCCCCTTTAACCGAGTTGCCCTTGGTGATCTCTGTTGCTTCACATCCCACTGAAATACTCCCTGTTGCTTCTGGGACGTATTGGAAATCAATTTCTCCAAATCCTCCTTCCTTTCCAACCCCTGCATCGTCATCTCTGGCATAATCAGAAGTGTCATCATTATCAACGTTAATCCCAACATTGACAATCTCTCCCTCTTCCTGTTCTCCCCTATCTCCATCTTCTCTCTCTACGCGTGGCACCTCTTCTGTAGGCGCCTTAACACAATGTGACAAATGATACCACGTAGGAGATCCCTTAACCTGGACAGCTGTTCCAGTACTACGAACCACTTCAAATGGTCCGTCACGACGTTCGTTATACCACTTCCTCCTGAATACCTTTACGAATACTTTGTCTCCCGGTTGTACTGTATTCCTCTTATCCTCCTCAGGCGCCTTCTGCACCTCTCCTTGTCTTTGCCTGTCAGAAACATATGTGGACAACTTTTTATGAAAATTGGCCATATATGTAACGTACGCTCTCATTTCATCGTCCAACAGGGCCAAGCTTGGACCCTTTCCACTTGTTCGTAAACAAGGCGTTGGCATCCTTCTTCCTGTTAACAACTCATGGGGTGTCATACGTAGATCACGTAGCTCACTTGAGCGACACACCATTAGTGCTAAAGGAAGCGCCGCTATCCAGTTTAGACCTGTATGTTGACAAATCTTCACAATGCGGTTCTTCAAGACACCGTTCATTCTTTCACACATCCCCTGACTTTGTGGGTGATAAACTGCTCCAAGACGTTGCTTAATTCCCAATTTTTGCAACATCAATTTTACTGTTTTATCCACAAATTCTCTTCCATTGTCTGAGGATATTCGATCGGGTAATCCCCACCTGCTTATGACTTCTTTACATAAGAACTTGGCAACCGACTGAGCATCCTTACGCTTGGTTGGACAAGCTTCTGTCCATCGTGAAAATCTATCTACAACCACCAACATGTATCTTTTCCCATCAACTGGTTGTATCATATCAACAAAGTCAATGACCAACTCACGCATAGGACCCCTTGGTGTAGGAATGTACCCTGGATGAACAGGTATCCCTCTTCGAACATTATTTTTAAGACAGATGGTGCATCTTCCTATCAAATAATCAATTTGTTCAAACAAATATGGAGCCCAAACACCATATTCCTTTGTGATCTTTCTGTGAACCTCCCCCCTCGCAACATGAGCTAAGCCATGTGCTTCTTGAATCATCAGACCTAAGAGGTCTGGAGGCGCTACTATCAACCCCTCATGGTTTCTCCACAGACCAGTAGCATCTTTGACCGCTCCTCGGTCTAGCCATAGCTGTTGGTCGATCATAGAAGCGGCTTCTTGCATCAAAATTACATCTCGAAGCGTAATTTTGTCTTCCAAGTCCACTACATGAGTGACCAGAAACACTTTCCCCAATTTGTCCGCTCCTGCAACGGCTTTTGCAGCTTCATCAGCAGCTTTGTTCCCTTGTGTCACTCTTGACATATCTGTCTTGTGAGCTGCACACTTAGCTATCGCTATCTCTGTAGGTTTCATCATAGCATGCAACAATTTCATGATTTGTGCATGATGCTGTATCGGAGAACCATCCGATTTCTTGAACCCTCGACCTTTCCATACCGCCCCAAACAAATGACATACACTATGTGCATATGCTGAATCAGTGTATATGGTTACTCGCTTACCTTCTGCTAACAAACATGCTTCTGTTAGCCCCACAAGTTCAGCAAGTTGTGCAGACGCAGGCTGTGGTATTACTTCAGCCTTTTCAACAACAAATCCCGTCCCTCTGCCTCTAATTACTGCATAACCAGCACATAACTTATCTCCTACCCGATAACAAGACCCATCCGTCCAATACTCCAGGTCTGCTTCACGTAACGGAAAGGCTTGTAAATCTCAGCGGAGCCTCCAAAATGTAGTGTATGGTTATTGGAAGGTGTTGTCGTCAATCAAGAAGTCTGCTTAGGTTGGATCGGGTTCAAAGGCCTTTATTCAAACCACGAGGTTCCAGCGTAAGTACGGACACAATATCCGGAGAATCAGACCCCAAATAAATCTTGCTGCATTCTAACTCTTCGTCACCGCTCCCCCCTTTATATAGCCTTCCAAGAGTTGAATAGCTCCCTCTACTGTTCAATCCCCGTATCTTACCACCCACTTCCTGTTTGTCATATGTGACGTCACGCTAAAACCTTCCCTCTGGATAACAATAATCAACCTTCCATTTCTTCATGAAAAACCTTTAACAAAGACATAATTTTAATATACTACAATACATTTTGAACGGTCATCCAACTCAGATTTCCAAGTCGGGAACTTGGGCCTCTTTCAAGCGCTCCGACCTGATGATCACTGACGACATGATTCAACTTTTTTTTTTCCCGAGTTCCCAGTTGTCTTGAAAGCACCATAAATCCAGAGAATGCCAGACTTTGATGACAAAGTTTGATGACAAACTTTTCCCACGAAGGACCGTCGCGCCACTTTCCTGTTCAAGTGAGCACAGCACAACAAGGTGAGTTCAAAAATGTATTGTTTGCTGCTGCATAAATGATGGAATATGCAAGGGAGATATGTACAGTTGAAGTCGGAAGTTTACATACACTTAGGTTGGAGTCATTAAAACTTGTTTTTCAACCACTCCTCAAATTTCTTGTTAACATATATAACTATAGTTTTGGCAAGTCGGTTAGGACATCTACTTTGTGCATTACACAAGTCATTTTTCCAACAATTGTTTACAGACAGATTATTTCACATATAATTCACTGTATTACAATTCCACTGGAATTGTCAGAAGTTTACATACACTAAGTTGACTGTGCCTTTAAACAGCTTGGAAAATTCCAGAAAATGATGTCATGGCTTTAGAAGCATCTGATAGGCTAATTGACATCATTTGAGTCAATTGGAGGTGTACCTGTGGATGTATTTCAAGGCCTACCTTCAAACAGTGCCTCTTTGCTTGACATCATGGGAAAATCAAAAGAAATCAGCCAAGACCTCAGAAAATAAATTGTAGACCTCCACAATTCTGGTTCATCCTTGGGAGCAATTTCCAAACACCTGAAGGTACCACGTTCATCTGTACAAACAATAGTACGCAAGTATAAACACCATGGGACCATGCAGCCGTCACACCGCTCAGGAAGGAGACGCGTTCTGTCTCCTAAAGATGAACGTACTTTGGTGTAAATCAATCCCATAACAACAGCAAAGGACCTTGTGAAGATGCTGGAGGAAACAGGTACAAAAGTATCTATATCCACAGTAAAACAAGTCCTATATCGACATAACCTGAAAGGCCGCTCAGCAAGGAAGAAGCCACTACTCCAAAACCGCCATAAAAAAAGCCAGACTACGGTTTGCAACTGCACATGGGGACAAAGATCGTACTTTTTGGAGAAATGTCCTCTGGTCTGATGAAACAAAAATAGAACTGTTTGGCCATAATGACCATTGTTATGTTTGGAGGAAAAAGGGGGCCGCTTGCAAGCCGAAGAACACCATCCCAACCGTGAAGCACGGGGGTGGCAGCATCATGCTGTGGGGGTGCTTTGCTGCAGGAGGGACTGGTGCACTTCACAAAATAGATGGCATCATGAGGAAGGAAAATTATGTGGATATATTGAAGCAACATCTCAAGACATCAGTCAGGAAGTTAAGGCTTGGTCGCAAATGGGTCTTCCAAATGGACAATGACCCCAAGCATACTTCCAAAGCTGTGACAAAATGGCTTAAGGACAACAAAGTCAAGGTATTGGAGTAGCCATCACAAAGCCCTGACCTCAATCCTATAGAAAATGTGTGGACAGAACTGAAAAAGCGTGTGCAAGCAAGGAGGCCTACAAACCTGACTCAGTTACACCTGCTCTGTCAGGAGGAATGGGCCAAAATTCACCCAACTTATTGTGGGAAGCTTGTGTTAGGCTACCCGAAACGTTTGACCCAAGTTAAACAATTTAAAGGCAATGCTACCAAATACTAATTCAGTGTATGTAAACTTCTGACCCACTGGGAATGTGATGAAATAAATAAAAGCTGAAATAAATCATTCTCTCTACTATTATTCTGACATTTCACATTCTTAAAATAAAGTGGGGATCCTAACTGACCTAAGACAGGGAATTTTTACTAGGATTAAATGTCAGGAATTGTGAAAAACTGAGTTTAAATGTATTTGGCTAAGGTGTATGTAAACTTCCGACTTCAACTGTATACTGTAGCTAAGAAAGTCATACTAAGTTTACGTTGTGTAGTAAGCTGTTAGTAGCCCATGTGCCTCACCCTAAAAATGTGGTCCCTTTTCCCCTCATAACATAGCCTACCGTTCTGACTTGGTGTACAGGGAGAATACTGTAAGAACGGCCCATGTTCTGAATTCTGTCGCTGTCCATTTCAAAAGTGCTGAACAAATAGTTATATTGACTACATCCATCCTAGCTCGCTCATTAATGTCTTAATCAAAATTATGGATTGCCTCTTATCTGCTCGTTTTCCCCTTATGTCATAGTTTGTACATCTCAATTGTCAGTAGAAACCACATTTGTTTAAGCAAGTCAGCCATATCAGCTACTGTATGTTTTTTTTTAAGGCAGTAAATTAGGCTGAATGAACTGTTTCGCTGCCAGACAGGAAAAAAAAGAGGACTGAGCACGCCCCCATTCTCATCGACGGTAGTGGAACAGGTTGAGAGCTTCAAGTTCCTTGGTGTCCACATCACCAACGAACTATCATGGTCCAAACACACCACGACAGTCGTGAAGAGGGCACGACAAAGCCTATTCCCCCTCAGGAGACTGAAAAGATTTGGCATGGGTCCTCAGATCCTCAAAAAATTCTACAGCTGCACCATCGAGAGCATCCTGACTGGTTGCATCACCGCCTGGTATGGCAACTGTTCGGCCTCCGACCGCAAGGCACTATAGAGGGTAGTGCGTACAGCCCAGTACATCACTGGGGCCAAACTTCCTGCCATCCAGGACCTCTATACCAGGCGGTGTCAGAGGAAGGCCCTCAAAATTGTCAAAGACTCCAGCCACCCTAGTCATAGACTGTTCTTTCTGCTACCGCACGGCAAGCGGTACCGGAGTGCCAAGTCTAGGTCCAAAAGACTTCTCAACAGCTTCTACCCCCAAGCCATAAGACTCCTGCACAGCTAATCATGGCTACCCGGACTATTTGCACTGCCCCCACACCCCCACCCCATCTTTTTACGCTGCTGCTACTCTGTTAATTTTTTATGC
This sequence comes from Coregonus lavaretus, assembly GCF_964263955.1. NCBI lineage: Eukaryota > Metazoa > Chordata > Actinopteri > Salmoniformes > Salmonidae > Coregonus > Coregonus lavaretus. Next base: position 6,976,478 of record NC_139993.1, read on the forward strand.
ATAGTCACTTTAACTCTACCCACATGTACATATTACTTCAACTACCTCAACTAGCCGGTGCCCCCGCACATTGACTCTGCACCGGTACCCGCCTGTATATATAGCCTCCCTACTGTTATTTTATTTTACTTCTGCTCTTTTTTGTTGTTATTTTATTTTACTTCTTTATAAAAAATAAATGCACTGTTGGTTAAGGGCTGTAAGTAAGCATTTCACTGTAATGTCTGCACCTGTTGTATTCGGCGCATGTGGCCAATAAAATTTGATTTGATTTGATTTGGTAAGGTGCTGGGACTCTGCTGTTGGGACAGCTTTATGTAGGCCCTAACAGTTTGTGGGCACCGTTTGTCACCGTTATAGTGCAATTAATGTATTGTTTAGTGTTGTGTTGTGCAGTGGCTTTGCTGGCATGCATCAACCATTTTATTGTTTTGTTTGCCCTACCAAGATTTACATGCTAAAATCACCACTGAATGTATTCAATTTTGAGATTGCATTCTAATATTACACTTTATATACATCACAGAAGACTGAAATATAACAAAACCGTTTGACAAAATCCCCATATTTTCAAAAGAAATAGAAAAGTTTATGAATTATGAAATTATGAAAGATATGAATGACGTTCCACCCATGAGGCCACTAGGTCATTTGACTGCAGGAAAGGGCTACGAGATCTCCCAATAATAACTTTCATGATGGTGCATTGGTAGTAGTCAGTGACAAATATCAATGCTAAGCAGGGCTAGGTTAAAACCCTGGATGGAGACCAAATGGACATAGCTGTAGATAGATCAATTGTCCAGTAGGCGATGCTGCCCTGATAGTGGATATAACAACGAAGATCTGAAGTTGGTACAAATTCAACATATTTTATACAAGGTTTGTCTATGTTGATTATTATGATGACATTATCCTGTAGTTGAGATTTCACCCGCAAATCTACACGTTGAACTGAAGTCTGTGCCCAGTGGGTAGACTACCTAAATTAAAAGGAATCCCCCTCCCTCCCAAAAACAAACACTTACACAGACTCTTGTTTATCTAGCCCGTGTCAGCAAATGTGTCAATGTGTGTCCTGTGTGTGTCGGCGTTTTAATGACTTCAACCCACAGAGCAGCACCCCAGCCAGACACTGACAGCTGTGCATTAAGTGGAGAAACTCCAGCCGTTTCTATAGCTACTGTAGAGTTCAAAGGAGGCCATCTTTTTCTGGGCATAACAAAAGAAGAAAGAGCTACTGCCATTACAGAAGGTAAGAAGACCAAAGACGACCTCTGGGTTACACGTTAAACCTGCCCCCTGCCCCCCCCCCCCCCCACCCCCCCCCCCCCCCCACCCCCCCACCCCCCCCCCGCCAGGTAAGGACTGTTCCAGGATCTGTGGCTCGGCTTAAGAAGGTACAGATGGGGTCACGAAACCAGGTAGAAATCTTCATATCAGTAGAGATCTTCATATCAGTACAGTATTAGCCCACTTTCTTAAAGTCAAGCCATTGAAGTGACACCAAAGCCAGCCACTGGTATCTCTCATCTTAGTGTCTTTTGTCCAAAAAACACTGCAGTGTCGACATTTCAGGCTACACTCGCTTAGATTTTTTTTCTCTGAGACGCTAATTTCAACATCTTCAAGGGAAAGTGAAGCTTCAATGTTTGAGGTTCTTTTGTCTGCTATCTTCTTCCCTCTTCTTTCTCTTTTGATATGAAGAGAGCTTGAAAGGAAACCATCAAAAGTATTGCAGAATGTTTTTGGGAGATTTTTTCACTAGTTGGCCATCTATACAGTAGATGTGAAGCATATAGTTTTCAACAGAACTAATTTGATCTGAAAAAGGCGTAATTTGTTTGTGCAAAGAGCACAACAGGACAGCTCGAATTCAATGCTTTCAAGAGGCATCGCTTCAAACAGACTGAAATTGGGAAACCTTTGAAATATATCAAACAAACTTGAATAGGGACCAAAGCAGGCATAACAAGATGAAGTCAGTATTCATAGCTCCTTTGTCTTGTGAAATCAGGTCGTCCATATTGAGTGTTGAAATATCTGCTATGCATCTGGTAAAGAAATTGGCCCAGTTTTTTGCAGAGCAAAATTGAACAGGTATGGAATTACAAAATGGTTATTTAAGAGGAGAAGACTAGGAGTGACAGCGGTTTGAAAGTTAAAAGATGGAGAAGAAACATCTGATTCTTGACATCAAAGTTTCCATCATGCTGCCCATTGATGATGTGACGATTCTGTAACGTTGGAAATCTAACAATAAATAACCTAATTCCTGTAGCCATACTATGCCACCTTTTTATACTTGTTGGTCTGATGTGATTAATAAGAGCATCCAGACGCTGCACTTGATGAATTTATTATTGATAAACATGCACCTGTTAAGAAACTGACTGTTAGAACTATTAAGACTCCATGAATTGATGAGGAATTGAACAACTGTAAGGTTGAAAGAGATGGGGTAAAAGGAGTGGCTTATAAATCTGGCTGCACATCTGACTGACTTACTGCAAATTAAGAAATTATGTGACTAAACTCAACAAAAAGAAGAATAAACTTTATTATGAAGCCAAGATCAATGACATGAAGTATGATGGAGAAACACTTGAGTACTTTAAATGAAATTATGGGCAGAAAGACAAATTCAACTCCATCTTTCATCGAATCAGATGGTTTATTCATCACAAAACCATTTCATGTTGCCAATTATTTTAATGATTACTTCATTGGCAAAGTTGGAAAATTTAGGCAGGAAATGCCAACAACGAACAGTGAGCCATCCTACTCCAGCATAAATAAAATTTAAAAATGAAAAAAAACTTTGAATTTTGTAAAGTTATTGTGGGAGAGGTGGAAAGATGATTGTTAATAATCAATAATGACAAACCTCCTGGCATTGACATTTACATTACATTTACATTTACATTTTAGTCATTTAGCAGACGCTCTTATCCAGAGCGACTTACAATTAGTGAATACATATTTTTTTTATACTGGCCCCCCGTGGGGTAGCTGACTCTATATTCACTCCTATATGTCATATCTTTAACCTCTTAAGGATCGGACCCTTTTTTTCAATTTTCGCCTAAAATGACATACCCAAATCTAACTGCCTGCAGCTCAGGACCTGAAGCAAAGATATGCATATTCTTGATACCATTTGAAAAGAAACACTTTGAAGTTTGTGGAAATGTTAAATTAATGTAGGAGAATATAACACATTAGATCTGGTAAAAGATAATACAAACAAAATAACATGCGTTTTCTATTTTTTGTTTGGTTTTGTTTTTCCCTTTATTACTTTCCAACCCCACCACCCCTTCCCTAATTGGAGTAAACTAGTGAACAACAATGCTTAGGCCTCTACTTCCAGCTTATACATACTATATAAATTTTATGGACACAGTCAATTTTACAATAATTATATTTTGTTTGTTTTTACTCCTGAACTTCCTCTACCCTCAACCCCTCTGATCATCTTCATGATGTCCATCCGGTCTGCCTCTACATGCCATATCTTTCTAACTGTGCTCTTTCACAAAAGCTCTCAACCTATAACCTATATACGTATTATGGACACAGTATGCTTTACATTAGTTATCTTGTTGTTATTAGTTGTTGTTAGTTGTTATTAGTCCCATCCTTCAGCTCCATTCAACACCTCCCATCTATCTCTTAACACCATCCATATTCTATTTGCCACATATTTTTCAACTGTACTGTGATTTCACAAAAGTTCTGAACCCTTCTATTCTCATTGTTTCTACAGAGTGTAAATAATATATATATATATATATTGTTCCATCATCTTTGAAATGCAAGAGAAAGGCCACAATATAATATTGCAGTTTGGGCGCAATTTAGATTTTGGCCACTAGACGGCAGCAGTGTGTGTGCAACGTTTCAGATTGATCCAGTGAAGCATTGCAATACTGGACTATTTTGTATCAAGTCTGCCCAAATGTGCCGAATTGGTCAATTGATACATTTTCAAGTACATAACTACAGAGAACATACAAAAATGATATGGAAATACAAAATGTAAATTCACACACTCCCAGGAATATCATACATGATGGATCATTAGCTTATACACTAACTTTCACACATCTAGATGGCCGGGCGGGGTGGGTGTGGAGCCAGAGACAGCAGAGGTTCAAACTGTAGAACCCAGTTCCTACATTTGAATATAAAAATTGATTTTATCAAACAAAACGATGCTACATTTTATCTCTGGGACCCTTAGGATGACAAATCAGAGCAAGATTACTGAATGTAAGTACATTATTTCCCTTCAGAGGTGAATGTATGAAACCAGTTGCCGTGATGTTTTTTTTTTTTTTTTCACGTTCGTTTAATGACGGGTCAGACCAAGGCGCAGCGTGATATGCGTACATGTTTATTTTAACTGTTAAACACACGACAAAACAACAAAGGAAACGAAACGTGAAGTCCTAAGGTAGACACACAACTAACCTTACACGGAACAAGATCCCACAACTAGACAGTGCCAATAGGCTGCCTAAGTATGGTCCCCAATCAGAGACAACGAGCGACAGCTGCCTCTGATTGGGAACCACACCGGCCAACATAGATCTATACATGCTAGATCCCACACATAGAAAAAGCACAACAAGGAATATACACACCCTGACTCAACATATAAGCGTCCCGAGTCAGGGCGTGACAGTACCCCCCCCCCCAAAGGTGCGGACTCCGACCGCACAACATAAACATAACAGGGTAGGATCCGGCTCAGGGCGTGACGACCTCTCACTCCGCCTCCCTGTTGCGCCCCTGGTCTGGTCTAGACCTTGGCGCGTTGCTTCCCCTCTCCTTCCTCCCACGATACGCCAGGCCCTGTCTGGACCCTGGTGTGGGAGACCCTGAACCTGGAGAGGGGCTGACATCATGGTCTGGACTGGAGCCGGAGTGGCGCAGCTAACCGGAGCTGGATCAGGCACCGGTGGAGCGGACTGCTCTGGCTCTGGAGTGGAGCAGCTGACCGGAGCTGGATCAGGCACCGGTGGAGCAGACTACTCTGGCTCCGGAGTGGAACAGCTGACCGGCACTGGATCAGGCACCGGTGGAGCGGACTGCTCTGGCTCCGGAGTGGAGCAGCTGACCGGTGCCGGACCAGGCCCTGGTGGAACGTGCACGGGCCGTGCCGGACTGGACAAACGCACCACTAGTTTGGTGCGAGGAGCAGGAACGGGCTGGACCGGACTAGGAACATGCACCACTGGGTTGGTGTGAGGGACAGGAACAGGCCGGGCCGGACTGGCGACGCGCACCACTGGCTTGGTGCGAGGAGCAGGAACAGGCCGTGCCGGACTGGCGACGCACACCACTGGCTTGGCGCGAGGAGCAGGAACGGGCCGGGCCGGACTGGCGACACGCACACAGGCTTGGTGCGAGGGGCAGGAACGGGCCGGGCCGGACTGGCGACGCGCACACAGGCTTGGTGCGAGGGGCAGGAACGGGCCGGGCCGTACTGGGAACACGCACCACTGGCTTGGTGCGGGGAGCAGGAAACGGGCCGGACCGGACTGGCGACACGCACCACTGGCTTGGTGCGAGGAGCAGGAACAGGCCGGGCCGGGCTGGCGACGCGCACCAGAGGCTTGGTGCGAGGAGTAGGAACAGGCCGGGCCGGGCTGGCGACGCGCACCACTGGCTTGGTGCGAGGAGCAGGAACAGGCCGGGCCGGGCTGGCGACGCGCACCACTGGCTTGGAGCGAGGAGCAGGAACAGGCCGGGCCGGGCTGGCGACGCGCACCACTGGCTTGGTGCGAGGAGCAGGAACAGGCCGGGCCGGGCTGGCGACGCGCACCACTGGCTTGGTGCGAGGAGCAGGAACAGGCCGGGCCAGGTTGGCGACGCGCACCACTGGCTTGGCGCGAGGAGCAGGAACAGGCCGGGCCGGACTGGCGACGCGCACCACTGGCTTGGCGCGAGGAGCAGGAACAGGCCGGGCCGGACTGGCGACGCGCACCACTGGCTTGGTGCGATGAGCAGGAACAGGCCGGGCCGGACTGGCGACGCGCAAACAGGCTTGGTGCGAGGGGCAGGAACGGGCCGGGCCGTACTGGGAACACGCACCACTGGCTTGGTGCGGGGAGCAGGAACGGGCCGGACCGGACTGGCGACACGCACCACTTGCTTGGTGCGAGGAGCAGGACTGGGTTCCTTTATTAACCCCCGCTCCTTCTGCTGCCTAACCAGCTCCTCTCGCCGTGCCTCTACTCTTTCCTTCTCCCTTTTAGCCTCCTGTAGCGCCTCCCTCTGACCGAATAACTCCTGCTCCCTCTGAACCAATAGCCCCCGTAACATGGTGGCCTCCTCTCCTAACCTGCAGATCCGCCCTTTAACGGCCTCCTGCTGCCTCGTCGTCCACATCGTGTGCCCCCCCAAAACATTTTCTTGGGGTTGCCTCTCGGGTCTCCGTCGTCGGCACTATTGGCGCCGTTTCTCCTCTCCTACCTGGGCATCCTCCTTCATCGCTCTCCGATAACGGACGGCCTCCTCCTCCGTAATTCTCCGCCAACCGAGGAGGACATCTACTAACGTAACCTCCTGTTGAGTCCCAGGCGTTTGCTCCTTCTCAGCACGCTGCTTGGTCCTTGTTTGGTGGGATCTTCTGTCACGTTCGTTTAATGACGGGTCAGACCAAGGCGCAGCATGATATGCGTACATGTTTATTTTAACTGTTAAACACACAACAAAACAACAAAGGAAACGAAACGTGAAGTCCTAAGGTAGACACACAACTAACCTTACACGGAACAAGATCCCACAACTAGACAGTGCCAATAGGCTGCCTAAGTATTGTCCCCAATCAGAGACAACGAGCGACAGCTGCCTCTGATTGGGAACCACACCGGCCAACATAGATCTATACATGCTAGATCCCACACATAGAAAAAGCACAACAAGGAATATACACACTCTGACTCAACATATAAGCGTCCCCTGAGTCAGGGCGTGACAGTTGTTGTGCACTCTCCTCAAACAATATCATGGTATTGTTTCACTGTAAAAGCTACTGTAAATTGGACAGTGCAGTTAGATGAACAAGAATTTAAGCTTTCTGCCCATATAAGACATGTCTATGTCCTGGAAAGTTTGCTGTTACTTACAACAGTCATGCTAATCACATTAGCACACGTTAGCTCAACCGTCCCATATACGGAACACGGATCCCATAGAGGTTAACCAGAGCTAGAGGAAAGTGTTTGTCCTCGGGCCTGGAGGGAAGCCAAAGTCATTCCGCTACCCAAGAATGGTAAAGCGGCCTTTACTGGTTCTAACAGCCGACCTATCAGCTTGCTGCAAGCTCTTAGCAAACTGTTGGAAAAATGTTTTTACCAAATACAATGCTATTTCTCTGTAAACAAATTAAGACTTTCAGCATGCTTATAGAGAAGGGCACTCAACATGTACTGCACTGACACAAATTACTGATGATTGGCTGAAAGAAATAACATTGTGGTATCTGTACTGTTAGATTTCAGTGCAGCCTTGATATTATGGACCATAACCTATTGAAACTTGTTTTATGGCTTTTCAGCTTTTGCCATATCGTGGATTCACTGCTATCTACAGTATCTAATAGACACAGAGGGTTTTCTTTAATGGAAGCCTCTCTATTAAACATGTAAAGTGTGGTGTATCGCATCTCATGGCAGCTCTCTTGGCCCTCTACTCTTTTCAATTTTTACCAATGACCTGTTCGCTAGGTCGTTCCAGCTATTGTTTAGTTAGCTATCCAGGTAGCAACAAGCTAGCTACATTTCAAGTACAGTAGCTACTAACTACCTAAAGTTAACGCTTCAGAAAATGAGTTTAGAAAAACAGCTGAATGGTAGGCAGCTAGCTGGCATAATTACAGGTACTCTTAAGTGTGAAATAACATTGGAAACAACTATCCACAGTTGCTGATAGTTACCAGTAGCTACCCGCTAGCTAGCTAGCTTTATTGGTCCAGGTAGTGAGTTAGCTAGCCTCGTGCTTCACCGGGCTCAGCCGAATACACTACTTACCTACAATAATTACCTACAATAACCTACAATAACTACCCAGATAAACTACCTACAATACCTAACTACAATACCTACCTACCTACCTACCTACCTACCTACCTACAATCTAAATACATGGTTTAAGCTTTACTCGACCCCATATAAGCCAAGCTTACCTCCCGCCAGAGAGAGACACATGGTCTGGGGCGGTGTGTCACACCATCATCATCCTTGAGATGTTTCTACAACTTGATTGGAGTCCACCTGTGGTAAATTCAATTGATTGGACATGATTTGGAAAGGCACACACCTGTCTATATAAGGTCCAACAGTTGACAGTGCATGTCAGAGCAGAAACCAAGCCATGAGGTCGAAGGAATTGTCCGTAGAGCCACAGATCTGGGGAAGGGTACCAAAACATTTCTGCAGCATTGAAGGTCTTGGTCAGGGAGGTGACCAAGAACCTGATGGTCACTGACAGAGCTCCAGAATTCCTCTGTGGAGATGGGAGAGACTTCCAGAACAACCCTCTCTGCATCACACCACGAATCAGGCCTTTATGGTAGAGTGGCCAGACGGAAACCATTCCTCAGTAAAAGGCACACGACAGCCCGCTTGGAGTTAGCCAAAAGGCACCTAAGGACTCTCAGACCATGAGAAACAAGATTCTCTGGTCTGATGAAACCAAGATTGAACTCTTTGGCCTGAATGCCAAGCATCACGTCTAGAGGAAACCTGGCACCATCCCTATGGTGAAGCATGGTGGTAGCAGCATCATGCTGTGGGGATGTTTTTCAGTGGCAGTGACTGGGAGACTAGTCAAGATTGAGGGAAAGACGAACAAAACAAAGAAAATAGAGATCCTTGATGAAAACCTGCTCCAGAGCACTCAGACTGGGGCGAAGGTTCATCTTCCAACAGGACAATGACCCTAAGCACACAGCCAAGACAATGCAGGAGTGGCTTCGGGACATGTCTCTGAATGTCCTTGAGTGGACCAGCCAGAGCCCGGACTTGAACCCGATCAAACATCTCTGGAGAGACCTGAAAATAGCTGTGCAGCGACGCTCCCCATCCAACCTGACAGACCTTGATAGGATCTGCACAGAAGAATGGGAGAAACTCCCCAAATACAGGTGTGCCAAGCTTGTAGCGTCATACCCAAGAAGACTCGAGGCTGTAATCGCTGCCAAAGGTGCTTCAACAAAGTACTGAGTAAAGAGTCTGAATACTTATGTAAATGTTATACTTCAGTTTTCTTCGTTTTTTTATTTGCAAACATTTCTAAAAACCTGTTTTTGCTTTGTCATTATATGGTATTGTGTGTAGATTGATGAGGGGGGGAAAAAACAATTTAATCAATTTTAGAAGAAGGCTGTAACGTAACAGAATGTGGAAAAAGTCAAGGTGTCTGAATACTTTCCGAATGCACTGTAGATGGCCTACACATAGAGAGACAGAGGGGCTCTGTTTCGCTCGCTCGGATGCTTTCTCCTGTGAGATACATTCAGCCTCTTGCGAATTGAAAGAAAATTATGAAACACAGAGACAAAAGATACATTCATTTTTATTTATTTTTAAATTTTTGGAGAAGCCTGTTTTCCCTTGGCTGAATACACAATATTTCCAAGCAAAATACTGCAAACCAATACTTATAAAAAATGATAAGAGGATCAAAACTTGTAACAAAGGCTGGCCTACATCACTTACATACATCATCAGCTCCAGGAGCTCTATAAAACTGTCCTGCAAGACAGAATAGTAATATCAGATTTCTCAAACAAACTAGGTTTATATGTTTCATTCACATACTCAAACAGACAATAATAATGTTTTGCAACACTCACGAAGGGCATGCCCAGGGAGAAGGAGAGCAGGTCTAGGTGGAATATGGGCGCCAACGCCTAAAAACACTCCATGTACAATAATTCCTATTTCTCATACTCTTATAGTACTTTGTTAAAAAACCACCACCAACCACCACCAACCACCACCACCACCACCACCACCACCACCATCACCACCACCAACCACCACCACCACCACCACCACCATCACCACTACCACTACCACTACCACTACTCCCGTCCTCCCAAGGCAAGGTGACCAGCACATAGTAAGAGGATCCCCTGAATGATTGAAACAGACAAGCATTTATACTTTGGCCCACGCCCTTAATTACAACAAGGCACACCTGGGACTGGCAAGAACAACAATCTCAGCAGTTCAGACCCGTTACAATTCCATGCCTGACTTTGGTTTATTACATACATTTTTCCCCCCTTCCGTCGTTCAACCTCTCAGCAAGATCTGAGGGATATGTGGAGCAACACCCTTCCATCGTGGCCACAACTCACTAGCAGGTGTGGTAGAGCAAGTGTCAATCCTTCTGTCCACTTTCCCTTCTTTTCCCTCCTTCTTTTTCTCATTCCCCTCTTCCCTCCCTCCCTTTCACACTTTTTTTTGCCTGTTTTATCAGTTTGTATCTATGTATCAAATCATCAAACAAAAGTAAGCTTCACATCACATCAGGTAAAGAAGGCATGCCCGGGCACTTCTATCAGCCTCCCAAAGATGCCCGTTTCAAGTCCTCACAAGAAGGCAGCCTCACATTGAAGTTCAAATGGATAGCTCTCGGGCACAAGCATTGCAGGGGGGTAGGAGGGAAGCTGCCTCACCTCTGTACCGAACTCACATCCTACCAGGGAACAGCGCGAGGGGGGGGGGGGGAAGAATTAAAAGTGCAGCTCACGGGCAAAGCAGTCGATTTCTTCTCTTCTCTCCCTCTCGCTGCCCCCCTCCCCTCCTTCCTCTTATCACCCCCATCCCCTCAAGCCCCCCTTGGAATGTCAACAAAATTGGGAGTGGGAATGTGGCCCTCTGATGAAAATCAGCTTGCTCAATGGGGTTCTCACATGAAAAGAACAGCGCCAGAGAACAAACAGATTCCCCCAACTATCATTATCATAAGCCATTTCTATAGTGAAAATGAACTAATCATCCAGTTATTGGCATCTGGCTCGTTATTCTCAATATGCCCCAGCCCAATGGTCTTTTAGCAGTAAGGACTTGACATTGAATAAAGACAATTAAACTACAAAGGAACTCGATTACAATTCCGCCACTTTTGCATTAGGGAATAATAAATTGTAATATAAAAACCAACCCTGTTGGAATACCTTGAGCTTAAACACTTGAGGAAAAACAGGGTAAAGCACTAAGCGGCAGAAAATTATGTTTGGAAAAAAAGCTCAATTAATAGCTTAAGGAAACTCTCCATCTCGGGCTAAATATCTTCTTTCCCCATGAGCCTTTGCCCGGGTGCCCCTCCTCCCCTCCCCGCAGTGAGGCCTAATTTTCCTGTTTTTGCTGGGAAGATTTCACGGTTCACGAGATCAAAAGCTTGTATAAGCTCTGGGTTTGTTTACATCAGCCTCCACCCCAGCAGAAAGCCACACTGATTATCTTTCCCCTTCACTTTTCTGGCTCGTGTCCCACCTCGTCAAAAGAACCCCCCCCCCCCCCTCCCCTATTTGCACACCTCCTTACTGTACCTGTTCTTACGCTTTTTCCAAGAAACGCCCCCACATCTAGACCTGACGAAGAGATCTCATCTTGCCAACTAAAACCCGCACTCCTCTACTCTCAAGTTGGTCCACTTTCAGGAAATTCAGGAAATGACTCAAAGAGTTAATCATCGCCACCTTCAAAGGTTTCCCATCAGTAACAGCCCTCTTTTAGAAGAGGTTCCGGTGGCTTCTTTTTCCACTTCGAGTGGGGATTTCAACACAACCCAAATGTAGCCTAGTTCTCTTGACATTTGAAATGGGAGTGTGACATTGGAGACACAAACAACCACCAAAGCAACATACAGTATAAATTAATTATCTGTTTGCTTTTCCAGTGTCCCATTTCAGGAGCCACGGGGACTCCACTCTCTTCAGGAAACCGGGAAGGCCTCCGATGCCATTTAACAATGCTAAACTGACAAATGTTTACTTCTCTTTCTGACAATCTATCTTTCTAGCCATCATTATCAATTTCTTTTTACATACACATTGATGTATGCATTTGTGAATTCATTTACAAATGTATTCATGCTCTTCTTTTGTCTATATTATGTATGTTTGAGCCATCTATCAAAGTGATCTACTTAATTGATATGACCCTTACTTCCTGTAGTGTGACACAACTTAGAGGTTCTTAAACACGATTGCTTCCCCCACTTTTTCCACATGAAGGTATGAGCTTTCAGAGAGGATTACAAGCCAGAGCTGTGCGAAAGAGAATGGAATGTTCACCCCTACAGGGCATTTGGATGGGCCCAGAACTCTATGGCTCTGGACCGGCCCATCTCAGAAATGTGGGTGCAGAGCGGAGCATAATACCTGGTGCTGGTTCTCATGAACACTTTATAATAGCCAAATCAGTGCCAAGTGTTGAGGTCCCCCAAGGCATCCAGGGTGAATCAGTTACAGCAGGAAACTGCCAACCTCTGAGTTGGAGAATTCTCATGATTCACAAGCCAAATAATTCACCTCTTCAGCTACCAAAACTCTTAATTCAAATAACGGAAGAATGGAATCAAAATAATCTGCTGCCTCCTTTGACCTAAAGGGCAAATTCAGACTTTTCTGAGACTTCTCACAACTCCAAAAACAACGCTTCTGTTTATGCGTTTACATCCCTTATTTAAAGGAAAAAGCCTCATTTCTGAACGGGAGAAGCCATATTTGAAGATAATTATGAGAACGTATTCCCCTGCTCATCGCAGAGAACAAGCAGACCAGCTCTGTCTTAACCCACCAAACAAGAACCATATGCCTATCTTTCTTCTCCATCCCCCCTTTATCCACTACCTCCTCCCCTCATTCTCCACCACCCGTCTCTTTTCCATGAGAAACATGTAAATACAAAGACCCAGAAACACATGTGGGAAGTCATAAAGCCTGCAAAATATACTTTTTCGTTTCCACCCCCCCACGCGCCCTTCACCCAAGGAACAAACCCACAAGAGCGAGAGTATAAAAAACTAAGAAAAATAGGGCAAGGAACAGGAAAACAACAAAGACTAGAGGACAAAGAACGTGGGGAAATCACAGCATTGGGAAACAGACTTAATTGCATGTGTGCGAAGAAGGACTGGCGACAGAGAAGCAGGAGGGTAAAGGACAAGGAGCTGTGGGCTCTGTGACTCCAATGCAGCTTCCTCACAATGCCTGGCTATGTTGCGCCAGGGGGGCAGACGGCGCCCGTCAGCGAGTGCTGTGTGGGACGAACAAACACAAACAGGGAAGACAATGCCGCTTCAGTCCTCCATTCAGAATGACTGTGTTCTACTGTTCTTCTGTGGTCAGTTTCCCCATAGCATGAAGATGGATAGATTTCCTCAGAGGCCCCCTTTTCGTGTCTGTACCCCCCTCTCCCCATTGTCTTTGGGGACCCTCCTTTACCACCCTTCCTACCTGCCAAATCACAGTGTGGTGGATCCATCTGTTCACTGTCTGCCCCCACTAAATCTCCTAGCTTTCCCATCATTGAAAAGGCCTCTGGACTTATTAGAAGCTGGATCATTTCTTCATTAGCCCAATCGTTAGTGCTTTGGAGGTAGTTATCTTCTTATGTGTTAACTGAAATGGCTTGCAGCTGGGTTGTGTACGGTTCAATCTCTAACAGGTGTTGGGCGCTGTGGGTAAACAATGGCAGCAAAGCCCGTAGTCTTTTGGCAGAGAGAAGAATGTCTACGATGGGAACTAGTCAGACGCTGAGGACTCACACATACACAACCCAGGTGGTTTGAGAAGATTCATTTAGCTGTGTATAAACACCAGGCCTCGTTTGACTCAAAGCGTTTCTAGATGGCGAGAATCAATAAAAATCACTGGGGGTTCATGTCCTTTCGTGTTTAACTGACGTTGGCTGCCGTCACTTTGCTCTGTTGCTGTACGTGCAGAATGATATCTTGAAGATAAAGCACATCCAACGAAAACTTCTACTAGAACTAGAAGTCCTGAAAATATTATCTAAAAAAGAATGCAATGTCTTTGTCTGGTTTTGTACCCTTTTCTGTCTCTGACCAACGAACATGCATCTTCCTATACCGCAGGATTAACCCACACGATTGGCTGAAGAAGGCCGTACTGCCTTAGCTGCAGGGCAAGTTCCGGCAAGTTCCGAAGCGCCGGCGGGTTACATGAGCAGCTCACATGACAGGGGTTTGTTTTATCCCTGTGGTACCTGGGAGGCCTCCAAACCCAGAGTGGCCTCACCACAGCTCCCACAGCCGTCTGGGGAATGGACTGTGGGCCCAGAGGTACGTTTGTGCGAGCCGCAGTACTGCAGCACTACTCCATACATACATATAAATACCCTGGTTGTTTCCAAAAGGAACCGGGGTGTTCGCTGTGTTCTTCTCCACTGCAGCCACGCCCGATCACTCTGCTATGGTACGATGTCAACGTCAGGTCACGGGTCTTCAAAGAGATCCCCATTTCCCATGTTACTAGTAGTATTGGGGTGTCGACGTGTAGAGTATGTTGTTTCTTTGTGCTTCGTTCATCAATCAGTAAAAGTGTGTCGCCTCATATCACTCAATCAAGGTTTGTTATTTAATCTACTATTGATCTAGTACAGGGGTTCATAATTGGTCCTCAAGGACCACAGTACATGCCGGTTTTGGTTCTGATACGGATTTGACATGTGTTTATTGGTCTCATCTGACTACTGGTTTTATGTAACTTCATGACAAAGTACTATATGTTTGCTTTCTTAGCCTATGGCTATGACTCCAAATCCCCATGGCATACCAGCCTGACCACAATGTGATGTAGGGCCAAGGTGTTTATACGACACTAGGTTGCGATATCTTTAGACATTAACATACCAATGTATGGACAACGCCCGCAAAGCTCAGAACATCGTATTCCCACATTCAAGGGAAAAACCACAGCGATTTGATCGTCGTATTCTCGGCAATGTTGTTCTCGATATCTGGGATTGTCTGAGAAAAGACGGGCGGTTGGTAGGATTTAAAATACACACACCAATCAATTGAGGCCACAGGCGAAGCCTTTCTGGTGACAAGCGCATTCCGATGGCTCGCTCTGGAATGCTGGGGTTCGTTGCGTGCTATAAAGCTTGTGTTATCAGATCATTCCGGACGTTCTGAAGTTTGGCACTCCGGTCTTCCAAACAATGGAGGCCTAAGCGGCAATCTGCGGTGACCGCCGAGTCCCGTCCCATCTCCATTTGCCTCCCCAGATCTGAGAGACACACACCGACCGGTGGTGTTTAGCGGAACGGAGCTAGCACGTTGCTATATACGGCTGTGGTTCACCCCTCTGTGAATACGAACCCTGCCAGCCAAATTGCTCCCCCTTGTTGACAGTGGTTTTGGGCCTAAGGCTCATGTCTCTTGCCCAAGGAACACATGCTGCTATGGGGGGTAGGGAGGGATCCTCCACAGGGGTAGTTAGTGTAAATAGACAATGTCTATATCCATCGATCCATCCGTGTTTCAGAACTGACAGGGGTAAAATAAGACAGAGCGAAGGAGGGAGAAGAATGATGCGCCCTAAAATAAAGAGAGTAAACAGAGGAGAAGACGAACGTCCAAAAGGGTTCACTAGAATCAGAGGAGCATGATATTACTTTGTCTTTTTAAAGATATTGCGGTCGAGGACATTGAAATGCAATGTCACATTGTGTGGTTTGGAGAGACCACCAAACCATAAACCAGTGATCAGTGTTACTCTAAAGCCTATCAATTCTCCATGGGGGACGTGTTTAATGCTCTGAATGAGGCATATCTTTCTGCTCGCCTTGAATGCACTCACACAACTCTTTAATCTACAAAGCCGAAGGTATTATTTATCGCTCTCTATTTTGGTCTATATAGAATAGGTCTAGGACTGGGCAGATCCACCCTGTACTGTATATCCTGTCTCATATGGATATGTTTACTGTGTCTTGGATAATGGGCGAGCCTCTTACTTAGGGTCTACTACATTAGTTCCTAAAGTTTAGGAAGAGGAGTGCTGTTATTGACACTCAATAGAACACACCACAGACAAGATCATGTTGAATCTAGAGCCCCCACACTCCCCCTTCATAGTGGCATATCCATATCATTAGAGAGAAAAAGAGAATGGGGGGAGTGAACGAGAAGGAGAGAACGAGAGAGAATAGACAAGTGAGAGAGAAAGAGAAAGGTGCGGAGAGAGAGAGAAGGAAGATAGGAAACAGGAGAGAATATAAGCGTGCGAGAGAGAAAGAAAGGACAGGATAGAGAGAGAGAGAGAACCAGAGAGAGCGAGGGAACATCACTGTGCTCGCCCCTGGAGGATAAAGGTGGTTTTGGTTGAGTTTCAGATGTAAGCTCCTGTTAAAACCCCCAGCCTGGACCGTTCACACGCAAACGCTGAGACCCACCACAAATACAATGAAACACAAGACTACATTTAGGTTGAGACCAAGGGCACTACGGCAAGTGAAGACATGGAGCTCTCTAAAGCTGTCTACCGGCTCTGCTCCTTTCAAGACCATGAGCACAATAGAACCACGTTTGGACTATAACACACACACACATATGCACATGTAAATACAAAGCACACACACACACACACACACACACACACACACACACTTTGACCTAATAAAGTTTGATGGGCAACACATTTTCTCAATATGATGTCAACCTGGCGCTCTTTGAGGTCTTGGGATTTTTATACAGTAAATGTTTTACCTATAAAAATGGAGCCAAAATATTCCCACACAGAGAAGAACTCCTAAAATAAACACAGGCGGTTGGTATTGTTCACAACAATGTGATATGATCTTGACTATAAAAATAGCATGGGAAATGCATATACATTTTCAAACAGGTCTCACAACCCAAAGCATTGACATTTTTTTTAAATAAACATAGTTGTGAAACTATTACATCTATTCTGTCAGTAGCTATACCACTCTGCATGTCTATGATGGCTTTCATCTGAAGCTAAACAGGGTTGGGCTTGGTTAGTATAGGAGACCAGACGCTGCTGAAATTGGTCAATGGAGACCCCAATACCCCAGGGCAGTGATTGGGGACACTGCCCTGCAAAGGGTCCCGTCTTTTGGATGAGAGTACGAGGTCCTGACTCTGTGGTTATTAAAGATCCCAGTGCACGTATTGCAAGACCAGAGGTGTTAACCCCGTTGTCCTTGTTAAATTACCAACCTGTCCTCTCATGCAGCCGTGACCACCAGCTTCCAATTGGCTCATTTCACCAATCTCCTCTCCCCTGTAACTCTTCCCCAGGTCGGCACCCGACTCACCCAGAGCTCCCTGCAGTAAATGAGAATGTACATCCAACATCCCAACCCATTTATTTTCACTTTCTTTCTCCTCTCTCCTTCTCTCTCTCTCTAGCACAGGGTTCCAATGTTTATGCATTTAGTGAGATTGCTGGCGGGATTGTCACAGGGTTTAATTTTTTTCTTTCTCTCGCTCTTTTTTTCCACGCAATCTCTTGCCTTCAGAAACCATTAATGCCTATTCAACATCAACATCAAGGCAGGCCTTTGATGTGTATTCTGGCAGCAGACCCTTCTCTTTCTCCCCTTGCTGCCTGCTGCTCCCTCTCTCTCTCTCTTTCTCTCTTTATCCCTCCCTCTCTCCCTTCTTTCACTCTTTATGGTTACTGTACAATCAAAATATTAAACGGATTGCCGACAAATGATTTTACCTGGCAATTAAATATGTAAACGGAGTAGGTGCAGTATGAGAAGGCGATTAAAAAGCCCAAAGGCTCACCAGTACAATAGTATCCCTTCGTCTGGCTCGCGAGCTAGCGTAGCCTGTGGAGCGAGTGGTGCCGCTTTTAACAGTCTCACACAGGCATGTTTACAATAGCCTCAACCATGCTAAATGCCAATTACCACAACACAAGGAGAAATGAATGGCACAGTTAGCACACTGTTTAGATAGAGAGAGAGGGAAAGTGAGAGAGAGAGAGAGGAAACGGAACGCTGCCAACTGAATCAATGTAAAACCACGTCTCATTCATTTCTCTCCCCTTATGAAGGTGAAAGAACACAAACTATGAGGAAACTTTTCAGAGTCTTAACATGAAAGTCAATGGAAGTTCTCCTTCATTCTTAATAAATGAAAACCTATGTACTACAAAGCACCTGTATGGAGTTGTCCAAGGACTCTAAACTTCACCAGAGAGATGAGATGGGAGATGGGGGAAGGTCTGGGGCCTGTTGTGGGGAATGCAACAGTCATTGTCCATCTATCAACACTTTTGTGGGGAAAAATGCCAGCAATTTAGGTTTCCCTTCAAATCAAGAGCCCAGAGAGGCTATAAATATAGAGCTAGGAGCATGGGAGGGGGCAGGGGTGGAGGAGAGGGCACAGGGGGAGGGGTGAAGGGTTCCATCTCCCCCTTTTAAACTTGCAGTTCAACAGAACCAAAGACAGTTTTTCCTGTGCTTGTAGAGAATGTTCTGCATCCCAAATGGCAACCTATTTCCTTTATAGTTTATAGTGCACTACTTTTTACCAGGACCCTTAGGGCTCTGGTCAGAAGTAGTACACTATATAGGGAATAGGGTGCCATTTAATGCAACCTGTGCCTGTGTGTCTATACAGTTAAATACGGATTCAAGAAAAATACCAAATCTGTATAAAATAACAAAATAGAAACCTCACTTTGTGTCACGAATTCAGCCGAGGCTGCTCCTCCTCCTTGCTCAGGCAGGCTTCGGCGTTCGTCGTCACCGGAGTACTAGCTGCCACCAATCTATGTTTCTGTGTTCTACTTGTTCTGTCTAATTTGCACACACCTGGTTCCAATTACGATAATTTGTTTCCCTATTTTACCCTCTGGTTCCCTCATAGTGTTGTGTGTGATTGTTCGTTGTTTTGTTGTCAGTGACATGTTAGTCGGTATTTTCTTCCCTGCGTGGAAGATGTTATTTACTCTTGACAAGTAAAGTACGTCGTTGACCTAGTTCTGTGTCCTGCGCCTGACTCCGTCCTACCGCTACACACTGATGCATGACAGAATCACGCACCATTATGGAGTCAGCAGGTATATCCATTCCTCCAGGATCAGTGGAGGAACGCATCCAGCAGCACTCGACCATGCTACAGACTCTTGGCACAGCCATGGATCGAGTGGTTCAGACTATGGAGCGATGGGAGGGTTTGTATACACCTCCTTCCACTACAATTCACCCCACCACCTCAATTCACCCCACACCGCTGTCCACCCCTTCACCACCTGGATCCAGTGGGATTCGGCTCTCGCTCCCGAGGGCATATGATGGAACAGCTGCCGGGTGCCAGGGGTTTCTGCTCCAGGTGGAGCTCTACCTGGCAACCATCCACCCGGCTCCCTCGGGATACGAGAGCGTGTCCGCCCTCATCTCCTGTTTGTCGGGGAAAGCACTCGAGTGGGCCAACGCTGAGTGGGGAGGAATAGACGCGGCATCGGTGCGCTATGAAGACTTCACCCGCCGTTTCCGGGCGGTATTTGATCATCCACCGGAGGGGAGAGCGGCGGGGGAACGGTTGTTCCACCTCAGACAGGGGAAGAGGAGCGCACAGGACTTCGCACTGGACTTCAGGACCTTGGCAGCCAGCGCAGGATGGAATGAGAGGGCCCTGATCAACCATTACCGATGCAGCCTACGGGAGGATGTTCGTCGGGAGCTGGCCTGCAGGGACACCACCCTTAACCTGGACCAGCTGGTGGATTTATCGATACGACTGGATAACCTGTTGGCTACCCGCGGACGTCCGGATCAGGGTCCGTCCAGTCTATTCCCCAGCACTTCCGACCCTACACCGATGGAGCTCGGAGGTGCTGATCTAAGGGAGACCGGAAGGGGGGCTGTTTCCTGCACCAACTGTGGCCGCAGAGGACACACTGCTAGTCGGTGCTGGAAAGGGTCCTCAGGGAGTCGAGGCAGCAGGCAGGGCACTGGTGGACCATCCCAGGTGAGTAGGCACCCGACTCACCCAGAGCTCCCTGTTGCGCACATGTGTGTTCACGTAGAATTTCCTGAGTTTTCCCCGCATTCCCAGCATAAGGCACTCGTAGATTCAGGCGCTGCTGGGAATTTTATGGACCGTCTATATGCACATAGATTAGGGATCCCTATTGTGCCTGTTGATGTGCCCTTCCCTATACATGCCTTAGATAGTCGCCCTTTAGGGTCAGGCCTGATTAGGGAGGTCACAGCTCCACTCTGGATGAAAACGCAGGAGGGTCATGAGGAGAGAATTAGTCTCTTCCTGATCGATTCTCCTGCGTTTCCCGTGGTGTTGGGGCTTCCCTGGTTAGCCTCTCATGACCCCAATATTTAGTGGCAACAGAGGGCTCTCAAGGAATGGTCCCGTCAGTGCTCGGGGAGGTGTGTAGGTGTTTCCGTAGGTGCAAACCAGGTCTCCACTATGCACATTCCTCCCGATTATGACGATTTGGCTCTCGCCTTCTGTAAAAGGCGACTCAATTACCACCCCATCGACAGGGGGATTGTGCGATAAATCTCCGGGAGGGCGCTGCACTTCCTCGGAGTCACGTGTATCCTCTGTCACAGGAAGAGACGGCGGCTATGGAAACATATGTCTCCGAATCTCTGGGACAGACATACATTCGGCCTTCTACTTTCCCTGCCTCCTCGAGTTTCTTTTTTGTGAAGAAGAAGGATGGAGGTTTACGCCCGTGCATTGACTATCGAGGTCTCAATCAGATAACTGTGAAGTACAGTTATCCACTACCTCTCATTGCTAGTATGACGGAGTCATTGCACAGGGCGCACTTCTTCACCAAATTGGATCTCAGGAGCGCGTACAACCTGGTGCGTATCCGGGAAGGGGATGAGTGGAAGACAGCATTTAGTACTACCTCTGGGCACTATGAGTACCTCGTCATGCCGTACGGGTTGATGAATGCTCCCTCAGTCTTCCAAATCCTTTGTCGATGAGATTTTCAGGGACCTGCACGGACAGGGTGTAGTGGTGTATTTAGATGATATTCTCATATACTCCGCTACACGAGCCGAGCATGTGTCACTGGTGCGCAAGGTGCTTGGTCGACTGTTGGAACATGACCTGTACGTCAAGGCTGAGAAATGTCTGTTCTTTCAACAGTCCGTCTCCTTCTTAGGATACCGCCTGTCCGCGTCAGGGGTGGAGATGGAAAATGACCGCATTTCAGCCGTGCGTAATTGGCCGACTCCAACCACGGTTAAGGAAGGGCAGCGATTCTTAGGGTTTACCATCAACTACCGGAGGATTATCCGGGGCTTTGGTCAGGTAGCGGCTCCCATTACCTCCTTGCTGAAGGGGGGCCGGTGCGCCTGCAGTGGTCAGCTGAGGCGGACAGGGCCTTTTGGTCACCTGAAGGCTGTGTTCAGCTCGGCTCCCGTGCTGGCTCATACGGATCCCTCCTTGGCATTCATAGTCGAGGTGGACGCGTCCGAGGCTGGGATAGGAGCTGTACTGTCTCAGCGCTCTGGTACGCCACCAAAGCTCCACCCCTGTGCTTTCTTTTCGAAGAAGCTCAGTCCAACGGAGCGAAACTATGATGTGGGGGACCGGGAGCTGTCAGCTGTTAAGGCTCTGAAGGCGTAGAGACATTGGCTTGAGGGGGCAAAACACCCTTTCCTCATTTGGACTGACCACCGCAATCTGGAGTACATCCGGGCGGCGAGGAGTCTGAACCCTTGCCAGGCAAGGTGGGCCATGTTTTTCACATGTTTTGTTTTCACCTTCTCGTACAGACCAGGTTCCCAGAACGCTAAGGCAGACGCTCTGTCCCGGCTGTATGACACAGAGGAGCGGTCCAGGGAGCCCACTCCCATACTTCCGGCTTCTTGTCTGGTGGCACCGGTGGTATGGGAGGTTGACGCAGACATCGAGCGGGCGTTACGCACAGAGCCCACTCCCCCCCAGTGTCCAGTGGGTCATGTTTACGTTCCGTCTGATGTTCGCGATCGATTGATCTATTGGGCTCATACGTCACCCTCTTCTGGTCATCCTGGCATCGGCCGGACAGTGCGCTGTCTTAGTGGGTACTGGTGGCCTACTTTAGCTAAGGACGTGAGGGTTTATGTTTCCTCCTGCTCGGTGTGCGCCCAGTGCAAGGCGCCTAGACACCTGCCCAGAGGGAAATTACAACCCCTACCCGTTCCACAACGGCCGTGGTCACAGCTATCGGTGGATTTCGTTACGGACCTCCCCCCGTCACGAGGGAATACCACAATCTTAGTCGTTGTGGATCGGTTTTCTAAGTCCTGCCGTCTCATTCCTTTGCCCGGTCTTCCTATGGCCCTACAGACTGCGGAGGCCCTGTTTACTCACGTCTTCCGGCACTACAGGGTACCTGAGGATATAGTGTCTGATCGGGGTCCCCAGTTCACATCAAGGGTCTGGAGGGCGTTCATGGACCATCTGGGGGTCTCGAGCAGCCTGACCTCAGGGTTTCACCCCGAGAGTAATGGGCAGGTGGAGAGAGTAAACCAGGATGTGGGTAGGTTTCTGAGGTCCTATTGCCAGGACCGGCTGGGGGATAGGTTGGGTTACATACCCTGGGCAGAGATGGCTCAAAACTCCCTCCGCCACTCCTCCACTAACCTGTCTCCATTTCAGTGTGTACTAGATTATCAGCCAGTACTGGCACCATGGCATCAGAGCCAGATCGATGCACCTGCGGTGGATGAATGGTTTCGGCGGTCGGAGGAGACCTGGAACGCTGCCCATGTACGCCTGCAACGGGCTATCAGGCGACAGAAGGCGAGCGCCACCGCAGTGCCACCGCTGGCTCTCGACCCGAAACCTGCCCCTTCGCCTGCCCTGCCGGAAGCTGGGTCGGCGGTTTGTGGGAACATTTAAAGTCCTGAGGAGATTGAACAAGGTTTGTTATAGGTTACAGCTCCCTCCTGATTACCGTTTTAACCCCTTGTTCCATGTGTCTCTCCTCAGGCCGGTGGTAGCTGGTCCGCTCCAGGAGTCTGAGGTGCGGGAGGTCCCTCCGCCCCCACTGGACATCGAGGGGGCTCCGGCGTACTCGGTCCGTTCCATCCTGGATTCGAGGCGTCGGTTGGGGGGCCTGCAGTGTCTCGTGGAGTGGGAGGGGTACGGTCAGGAGGAACGGTGCTGTGTTCCTAGGAGGGACATCCTCGATCCCTCCCTGTTGAGGGATTTCCACCGTCGTCATCCGACTCTTCCTGCTCCAAGTCCTCCTGGCCGTCCCCGAGGCCGGTGTCGGCACACGACTGGAGGCGCGCGTCGAGGGGGGGGGGGGGTACTGTCACAAATTCAGCCGAGGCTGCTCCTCCTCCTTGCTCGGGCAGGTTTCGGCGTTCGTCGTCACCGGAGTACTAGCTGCTACCAATCTATGTTTCTGTGTTGTACTTGTTTTGTCTAATTTGCACACACCTGGTTCCAATTACGATAATTTGTTTCCCTATTTTACCCTCTGGTTCCCTCATGGTGTTGTGCGTGATTGTTCGTTGTTTTGTTGTCAGTGACATGTTAGTCTGTATTTTCTTCCCTGCGTGGAAGATATGTTATTTACTCTTGACAAGTAAAGTACGTCATTAACCTAGTTCTGTGTCCTGCGCCTGACTCCGTCCCACCGCTACACACTGACGCATGACACTTTGTCAGTAATGTGTGTCACCAGGCACATTTGCTTGAGGCAATTAAAAATATATTTTCATGTCAGTAAGGCTATTTTAAGGGATTTCAAATTCAGCTCAATTGAGCAGTGCGCCTTGGCTTGGACAACCTCTTTCTGATTCGCTAATGTAGCAGGACTGCGGTGACTGAATTAATTCTGTAGGGTATTTAATCATTTCCTGCAAATAAAAGCCAGATAATTGACGCAAATATGGCTGAGCCGTCTCATTGGGATCTGGGGTACTAAATGAAATGTTTGTGTTGACTGCAGGAGGGAAAGCAGTTCTCCCAGTTCTGCTCTCTAGGCTACCAATTAGCCCAATGGCCCCATTTTGATCACTAATGTCTCCCATTAGGCCACAGCGGAGACTGCAGAGTGTACCTGGGTCCTGTTCAGTAAGCAGTACGACCTGATTTTGCCTAATGAGAGCACAGATTTTTGTTTTTTGTTGCAAGAGGTTGCGCCCTATTGAACACGACCCAGGTCTGCGAGGAGGGACTAAAGACCACAGTACAAAAGGGATAGCTACCCATTCGTCAAAAACTGGTTGAATCAATGTTTTTTCCCACGTAATTTCAAACCAAAAGATCTATGTGATAAATCAACGTGGAAAACTAATTGGATTTGCAAAAAGTCATCAATGTAAGGGCATTTCATAATTTTTTCACCCAACTATTAATCAATTATTTTGTTGATTTCACATTGAATTCATGTTAGTTGACAACTCAACCAAACGTAAATCAAAACTAGATGTTGAACTGACGTCTGTGCTAAGTGGGTAGGGTTACCCTGGGGTTTCTCCCTGTGAGGTGTCAGCTGCCATGGCGATCTGCCATTCCTCTCCTCTAATGGAGAGAATTAGAAAATAAAGGAGAAGAGCCCATGGGACCTCACAACAGGCAACGGTTGCCTTGTAACTAGAGGGGAATTAGGGATTGAATATGGGATCTGTCCAAAATGGCACCCTTTTCTCTATATACAGTGCATTCGGAAAGTATTCAGACCCCTTGACATTTTGTTACGTTACAGCCTTATTCTAAAATTGATTAAATAATTGTTTCCCCTCATCAATCTACACAGAATACCTCATGACAAAGCAAAAACAGGTTTTTAGAAATTTCTGGCAGAAATACCTTATTTACATAAGTATTCAGACTCTTTGCTATGAGACTCGAAATTAAGCTCAGGTGCATCCTGTTTCCATTGATCATCCTTGAGATGTTTCTACAACTTGATTGGAGTCCATCTGTGGGGAATTCAATTGACTGGACATGCACACACCTGTCTATATAAGGTCCCACAGTTGACAGTGCATGTCAGAGCAAAAACCAAGCCATGAGGTTGAAGGAATTGTCCGTAGAGCTCCGAGACAGGATTGTGTCGAGACACAGATCTGGGGAAGGGTACCAAACAATTTCTGCAGCATTGAAGGTCCCCAAGAACACAGTGGCCTCCATCATTCTTAAATGGAAGAAGTTTGGAACCACCAAGACTCTTCCTAGAGCTGGCCGCCCGGCCAAACTGAGAAATCGGGGGAGAAGGGCCTTGGTCAGGGAGGTGACCAAGAACCCGATAGTCACTCTGACAGAGGTGCAGAGTTCCTCTGTGGAGATGGGAGAACTTTCCAGAAGGACAAACATCTCTGCAGCACTCCACCAATCAGGCCTTTATGGTAGAGTGACCAGACCGAAGCCACTCCTCAGTAAAAGGCACATGACAGCCCGCTTGGAGTTTGCCAAAAGGCACCTAAAGACTCTCCGACCATGAGAAACAAGATTCTCTGGTCTGGTGAAACCAAGATTGAACTGAATGCCAAGTGTCATGTCTGGAGGAAACCTGGCACCATCCCTACGGTGAAGCATGGGGGTGGCAGCATCATGCTGTGATTATGTTTTTCAGCGGCAGGGACTGGGAGAATAGTCAGGATCGAGGGAAAGATGAATTGAGCAAAGTACAGAGAGATCCTTCATGAAAACCTGCTCCAGAACGCTTAGGACCTCAGACTGGGGTGAAGGTTCACCTTCCAACAGGACAACGACCCTAAGCACACAGCCAATACAATGCAGGAGTGGCTTCGGGACAAGTCTCTGAATGGCCTTGAGTGGCCCAGCCAGAGCCCAGACTTGAACCCGATCAAACATCTCTGGAGAGACCTGAAAATAGCTGTGCAGCAACGCTCCCCATCCAACTTGACAGAGCTTGAGAGGATCTGCAGAGCAGAACCAGAGTCTCCCCGAATACAGGTGTGACAAGCTTGTAGCATCATACCGAGGGAAGATTCGAGGCTGTAACCGCTGCCAAAGGTGCTTCAACAAAGTACTGAGTAAAGGGTCTGATAATGTATTTATTTTTTATACATTTGCTAGAATTTCAAAAAATCCTGTTTTTGCTTTGTCATTATGGGATATTGTGTGTAGAAAACAATTTAATCCATTTTAGAATAAGTAACGTAACAAAATGTGGAAAAAGTCAAGGGGTAGGAATACTTTCCGAATGCACTGTAGTGCACTACTTTTGACCAGAGCCCCATAGGCTCTGGTCAAAGGAGTGCACTATATAGGGAATAGGATACCATTTAGGACTCAGACAGTTTATTTCTACCCTGACATCTGTCTTAGCCTGGTGTCCAAACTGAAGTTACTACATTTCACTGAAACAATTGAATGCCAGGCTACGGTTGCATCCCAAATCACACCCTATTCCCAGAATCTATCGACTCTGGTCAAAAGTAGTGCACTAAATAAGAAATTGGGTGCCATTTGGGACACAATGCTACATCTGTCTACCCCATGGGCCATGAGTACGCAATGCCCACTTCCGTCAGTATTGAGCCACTTTAGCTTACGGTCATCATTCTGCAGCTGTGTTGTACTTACTTTTTCGATCATACGGATTCCAATCCCGTATAGAACTATAGAATCCTAACTTGAATTAAGTGTTAAATTGGAGTGATCTGAAGAATAATGCAGAAATGTAATCTTGTGTCTTGAATGTTCCACCAAAGAGGACAGTTTTGTTGTTAATGTCATATGCATTGTCACATAATCAAGCATTCCCGCTCTCGTTTGCAATTGAACAACAGAAATACGCAGACAACAAAAGCTTTCATTTGAAAAATATAAAACTTTAATAAAGGCTACATCTCTTAATAATTACAATAATTATAGGTCCATGTAAATCTTTAAATGAAACTCTGTATATAATGTATAATTTACAGTTTAGATAGAACAAAACAAAAAAAGCCATGGCGTAAAAACAAATAACATGATTACAGGATATTATTATTAAATGCATAAAAAATATTTTCAACATAAAACCCTTCTGAAAACCAAGGGAATAATTATTAACACCCTGAATCAGGGTAGCACATGGTATGGCATCCATGTAGGCACAGGTGCTGTCCTCATCAAAACACTAGCAATAGTGTTTGTGTCCTTTTATCCATACTTCAGAAAATGCATAATTACAAATGTATACAGGAGCTCTGTAGTTTAAGATGTTCTTTTCACAACATTCAAATGCTATTGGAGCAACATTTTTTCTTTGCTAATAAATATGGATCGGAAGCAATTTTGAAACGTAGCGATATTAAGCCACCGCTTCCTGGAGAGGTGGTCATTTTGATAGAAGCGCGACAAGGTTATTTTGGTGTGCTCGCTGTAAACACATTCCATTATTAGATGGTACAAGTTTTCTCCAGGTCCTCTCTGTTCATCTAATCCATCTTTCTTTCTTTCTTTCTTTCTTTCTTTCTTTCTTTCTTTCTTGTCTTTCCCTGTGTGATGCCTGGTCCACAAAGGCACAACAACTAAAAAGGATAGAGCTCTGTGCTGGAGTGAGAGAAAACTAACTACTCTTACTCTGGCTTAGAAACGGAAGAGAACACATATCAGCAGCAGCATATATTAAGACTGGGTTGTTGGTTGGTTTACTTACGACAGTGGAAGGTTCAGTCTCAGCAGACCCCTGGTACAGTGAGGTTGGACATGGGTAAAGGGGGGAAGTTAGGGGGAGCACTAGGCTAGTGTCATGACCTTTGTGACATTACAAGGTAAATAAAATTAAAATAATCACCACAGTATTCTCCCAACACTCGAAGCAGCTTGTCCATCAACTGGACATGGGGGACGGGGTTGGGTTGGTTGGGTGGTGGGGGTGGGGATGGGGATGGGGATAGACAAGTTGAACGTGAGGGAGGGAGGGAGAGGACAATTTTTCAATAAATACTCAAACTTTCAACTCATGACAAAAACGCATCAATATAATATAATACATGTATATATACACATATTTGCATGTATGTATATGCACACGTACAGAAGTTTCATTTTGTAACAACGTTTGCACAACGTTAGCACAATGTTATAAGAGCAGGTGCCGGCATTCGCGGGGCTTCTGGTGCTGTAGCCAGTCCATTGCAGGTGATCAGGGAGCGACGCAACGTTAGCTCAACGTTCTCACAATGTTACCATTACGTAATCGCAACGTTAGTCTCTTGTAATGGACAAACAGTCATCTGCATCTTCAGTGGTTATATTCAGGGAGCCTAGAGGCCTCCAATCGCCGTCTCTCTCTCTCTCTCAGTCTGTAGTGTCGTTCACTTGCGTTTCTAAGGCTGATTGGTTAAGAAAGTGAGGGGAGGCAGGGCCTCCTCTGGGTTCGGCATACTTCATTGGCTCGTGTTCCTTCAATCACACTCCTCTTGTGCTGGATATATTAACTCTTATTTAGCTTAATAGTAGAAAAGAAAGTCTGGAGCGTTTTCCCCCAATCAAGTCAATCACTCCGGTTCCTCGCGACAGTCTGTGCCCCGGAGGTTGGGTATTTGGTTGATGAGTAAGGTAGGGTGGGTAAGGGTGGCATCAGTCCATCCTCTCCACCTTACCCAGGACCTTGCCCTCATACATGGGCAGAAGGGCGCCGTCCTCCCATACCTCCTCGAACACGGCCCCGCACTCAAACTCGTCGCTGGCCTTCTTGAAGTAGTACCTGGAGAGAAACGAGAGAGAGAGCGGCATGGTCAGAAAAGGTGTTTCGAGAGTACAAAACAAAACTAGCATGGTGTCTTCCTCTTTAACTCGTCACTATGGACAAGTGAGTGCTAAAAATAGTATTTTATACCATGAAAATAGTTTCTCGGCACCTACACAACCAACTCCACACACACGATGACTCAAACCTGTAACCAAACAGCCTTAGTCACACAGTTCAGCGCCATCCCTCTAACTTCAAAGAACAAAGTTTGACTACATTACGCACCACCAACGCCACTCACAAACAGAACTCATCCCACCCTGGCAACCCCAACCACTCCAACTAGTTTGGGTTGCCAGGTTGGGTATAGCTCTGTCAGTGATCATTTCAGGGAATTAGCAGCAGCAGCGGAGACCAAAGAGAGAGGGAGCTAAAGGAACTTGACTGCTGGCCATTGTACAGATGCCTATCTGTCCTGGAAGGTCTCATTAAAGTTGAAGGGCTAATTAGGACCTGTCTTAAGCCCCCCCCCCCCCCTCCCCCCTCCCTTAGCACTGAGCTCCCCTTGTCTAGCCTGGCCTTTTAATTGTGCCCCACTGTCAAATGGAGGGCCTTCCTTTCACTAGGGCTGACATTTTAGGTGCCTGAGAGTCTGCCTGTCACTACACGCCCCACACACACACCTACTAACACACTGCTAGAGACAACTATGGAGAGAGAGAGAGAGAGAGAGAGAGAGAGAGAGAGAGAGAAACTTTGGGCAGCTTTCCGATCAACAGCAGAGAACAGAGGGAGAGCGAAAGAGAGGAGCAGGCCTCTCTCCCGGACCCCCTCCGTGAGTGTGATAGATTGGACGCAGGCCGGGCCCGAAGGCCGATACCCCGCGAGGAGGAGTACACCAATCCAGACAGTCTCCTGGAGGTCAAAGAGTCACCTCACCAACACCTCCACCTACCCCTCACCCCTCCCTCCCCCCAAAATCCCAGGCTTGATTCAGCTCAGTCTATGAAGTCTACTAACTAGAGTTACTAATGGTTTCTTCTCCTCTAGCTTTAAAGGCAGTGATGACCAACAGGGGAGATTTAATGATAAGCTTGGTAATAGAAAATGCCTCATTTTACCCATGTATGCCTGGGCCCAGGAATTCCGACTCCCTTGTTTTTATGAGCGACGCCGGCCTACAAGTCATACAAACAACACGTGTAACACGTAAAAAGCATGTTATTTTCTCCACTTCTTCATCATGTTTTTAATCGTACTTAGGCGCAAGCGGAGAGGGTTGGCAAACGGCGGAGTAATGGTGAGGGAGGGTCGTACAGCTGCTAGGGTGTGGTTTGGATGGTTGGGCGTTACTATGCTTTTTGGGATGATGCATTTTCAACATGGTTGAAGGCTGTAGCGAAACGAAGGGCCTCAAACCTTTCTGGAAGCCTGAACACTGAAACTACTGATCCTAACACTGATACTGAAACTAATAAGGTAGAGGCCTTAGCCAAGTGCATCTTCGTGACATAAATCAAATCTAAATAGATGCTCGTGTCTCTTGCCATTTAATCACAACCTTATTCTTTGGATGAAAGTGCTCCATCTTCACCAACAAATAGTTCCAAGGCATCTCTTCTTTTCAGAGAGAGAGCGAGAGAGGAGAGGAAAAGAGAGAATGGGGGAGAAAGAGGAGAGAAAGAGAGAGCGAGAGAAGAGAGGAAAAGAGAGAATGGGGGAGAAAGAGGAGAGAAAAAGAGAGCGAGAGAAGAGAGGAAAAGAGAGAATGGGGGAGAAAGAGGAGAGAGAGAGCGAGAGAAGAGAGGAAAATAGAGAATGGGGGAGAAAGAGGAGAGAAAGAGAGAGCGAGAGAAGAGAGGAAAAGAGAGAATGGGGGAGAAAGAGGAGAGAAAGAGAGAGCGAGAGAAGAGAGGAAGAGAGAGAATGGGGGAGAAAGAGGAGAGAAAGAGAGCGAGAGAAGAGAGGAAAATAGAGAATGGGGGAGAAAGAGGAGAGAAAGAGAGCGAGAGAAGTACCGATAGAGAATAAGGAGAGAAAAGGAGTATTTCCATTGGATCATGTTATATATGGCAAAGTTTCTCTCTATGCAACATCTGGCACCGATATCATCTGGAAACGTGGCCGAGTACTGTTCTCCTGCCATGTTGAAATTAACCAACTCCACACATTCTGAGCCATTAGAGCCATCGGCTTCAAATCGACCTTTCTTTCCCGCGGAAGAGTTACGGGCTGGTGGGGGTGTGATGAGTTGTTTGGATGGGTTTAGCGCGGACTAACAAGCAGATGTGGATGGGTGTTTAGAATCGAGATACTGATGTCATGGAATACTGTCTCTTTGGTGTGCTACAACCTATAGATATGACGGTCATAAAACTCTACTTTACTCTAGAGTCCCCTTTAGGTGTAGATTCCTTTTGGTTGAATGTGAAATTGTGTGAAACGATTCAGTCTCTCTCTAATTCCTAACTTTATCAAGTCATATCCACTTTCAACGACTACTAAACAAAACACCAGTGATTTTGACAACTCATGCGACCCTCTTAAAATGTTAAATCAACATATAACTGAATCTAAGAAGAAAAAAGGTGCCCGTAATACTGCCTGATGTAATCCTTGGGAGGAGGAGGAATTTGGGTGCCTCGCAGTGGCTTGTTGAGTCTTTGTACACAAAATAAAAGGCCTGGACTTCAAAGCCGTCCTTATTAAGATTGCCTTACTATGGAAATCAATAGCAGATGTGAACCAAATCGTTCCAGTAAAAATCCCTTCCTTTCCGCTCTGTACAGTGGATCGACCCATCCCCCCCTCGCTCAGACAGAGTTCTACTCTTCCTTCTCACTACTTCACACACATTTAGTTCATACACAAACACACGTACATAGACAAACACACACACGCACTCAAATCGTGAAAAAAAAAGTGTCTTGCTCTTTAGCTAGAGAGTGTGTGTTGTGCATGAAATGTGTGTTTGAAAGGGGGGTGTTTACCTATAGTTGTACATTAAAGGTGTGTTGTGCATGAAAGATGTGTGTGTGTTCACCCGTAGTTTTATATTAAAGGTGTGTGTATTAGTCTCGGTGTTTACCTGTAATTGCCTTTTTTGCTAAGCTGCTCCTTGAAGTGTCCCAGGGTGAGACTGTGTGTCTTCATCATGCTGCGATAGGGGATCTCCTCACCACAGAAGAAGTAGGTGACCACCAGGTCACAGCCAGATACACTCACACCGCTGATCGACTTCTTTGGCTCTTTCCACCTGGAAACAGAGAGACAAGCAACACATTAGATAAAGAAAGCATAACCTGATCCCATAGCTAAGATTTAACATTGACATTATATTTGAGTCATTTAGCAGAAATTTTTATCCAGAGCTACGAACACTCTTAACATGGGCAGTGTGTAAATGTTGGTTCAGAGGTTAGGCAGTACTGAATAAGCTGAATTTAGTGAGGAATAGCTTAGGGCAGGGTTCTTCAATTCCGGTCCTAGAGGGCCGAAACACTTCTGTTTTTTATTTCTACCTGGTAGTTAATTGCACTCACCTGGTGTCCCAGGTCTGAATTAGCCCCTGATTAGAAGGAGAGGATGAAAAACAGAGGTGTTTCGGCAATCCAGGACCGGAATTGAAGAACCCTGGCTTAGGGTAAGGTGAACCTGACCCAATTACAGGTGTGTGTGTGTGCATTTGATCCCACACACACCCACACACTTCCTCGTTCACTTCCAGGGGCCTTTTCGTGGTCCTATACTTCAGACGAGACAGCTGGCCCGCTGAAGGTCAGCCAATTAAATCTCAATAGACCCTGGCAGTCAGTTGGCTACGGCCCTAACATCAAACACAACCAAGCTGCCCTACACAAACACACAGATACAGACGTACACACACCAACACACCAACACACACAGGGCTGAGGTAGCGAAGAGAGGGCCAAAATAACAACCAGAGGTCTTTATCTTCCATGTGTATGTCTGTGTATCCGCCGGTGTGTGTGTGTGTGTGTGTGTGTGTGTGTGTGTGTGTGTGTGTGTGTGTGACGACTGTGTCAGACTACACCCATCATGTTTAATCTTAAATGATTAAAAGCGAGAGAGAAAATAAGAGTTCAAAGGGATAGACATGCTGACTCACACTATCCCTATCATGGGGGAAATCAGAGAGAGGACAAGTGCAAGAGAGAGAAAGAAAGGCAGCTAGTACGAAGGGAGAGAGAGAGAAAGATGAACGTACTCCTCTGTTTGAAGTGCGGGGCTGGACAGAGGTGGGTTTCCACTGGGGAAAGGCACAGGATGACTCCTGTCTCTTTGAAGGCTAGACGTTGAATGCCTGTCAGTCATAGAAAGACAGAGACAAAGAAACAATAGAATGAGATTGATGGAATCGGTATTCATGACATAGATGGAGGAAATACTGGAAAACAGGTGTAGGCTTCAATAGTCGACTGAAGTCAACCATTTCAGAAAATCTCTCAATTAATTTGGATAGATTAATTTGGCTCAATGTAAATGACTATACATCTCAAGCTAGGACAAAGAGGGGCTATATGAGTGTTTGAGTGTGTGTATGTGTGCCAACCTCTGTTTGAGGGGCTTGGAGACCTCCTCTAGCCTCCTGCAGGCTTCTTCTAACTGGGCCAGGGTGTTGGGCGGGGGCAGGGGAGGCATGGCCGGGTCCTGGATGAAGGGGTGGGCCGGATGGTGACCTCCACGGAGGTGACCCCCCATGCCGCCCACGCCTCCCCAGGAAGTGTGCGTTCGGCCAGGAAGGGTCTTGGGCGTGGAGGGGTCCGGGAGGTGGGTCTTCTTCAGGCCCTGAGTGCTGCTGTGAGGTTTGTTCTTGCCCTGCCTCTCGCTCTCCAGGATCCACTGCCAGACGTTCTGCGAGCGGTCCGTGGAATCCAGGGGCAGGTGGGGTGGGGATGTGACCCCCTCGCTGCCATTGGCCTGGCTCAGGCTTATGCCTTCACACGGCATCCCCGGCCGCTTGGACAAACTGCTGCAGCGGCTGGAGGGAGACAGAGAGGAGAGGGTTACATGGGACTATTCCATGAGGAGAGACTACATTTTCCTACAGCAATCACTAGAGCCAAGCGATAGGAACAATACAGCTTGTCACATCAATCTAAATTAAACTCAGCATATGCTGAGACATATCCATAAGATAAGGTGTCATTGCCAGTGTCCTAAGTACACAGTTTAAATCACTGACCCAAGTACAGCCCTAAGGTAAATGTAGTTGTATGTGAAGTGTATGTGAAGAGACCCCAGCACAACTCTAAAGTAAATGTAGTGTACTTGATGTGAATTGTTAACGGAACCCAGTACAGGTAATATTGTATGTGAACTGACCCGGGGGTGAAGTCGGAGTAGTCGGCGCCCCCTGGGGGACAGAGGCACTGGATGTGCTGCGCCGCCTCGGCCTCGATCTGCTCCTTGCTCTTGGGGCCGGTGGCGGTGTGGTGGTGGATGTAATGGTGGTGGATGTGCTTGGTTGACTGCCTGATCCCAGCCAACAGGCCCTTGGAGGCCCCCGGATACGAGGGCCCCAGGAAGGGGATCACGGCGGCAGAGGGCCGGTCGGGAGAGCACGAGCGGGGCGAGTGGCGGACCACGCCGGGCGACTGGCATCCGGGCGTCTTGAGCACCCGGGATAGGTGCTCGTCTAGGATGGCCTGGGCGTCCTCCTCGGCGCCGGACGAGGGGGGAAGCAGGGGGTGGTAGAGCGGGACGGTGGTGGAGAGGTCACTCTCATCCCTCTCCTCCTCCTACGCACACACAAAGACATAGTGCTTTAGAACATGGACGCAATATAGAAGTACAGGGACAATTTAACCAACTCAATTCCATAACACTACAAATATAAGCATTGCTAGCTTGCTAAACCCAACCAAATGACATTTGCGGAAAACGCTACTTCAGTCAGTTGACAATATTTGGACCATTCGCAGCAAACTTCACACTGCGACAAACACCATGTACTGTATTGGCTTGTGAAGTAGCTGAGACGATTTCTATGGCGTAACTTGATTTGACTTTCTCGTTCAGTTTCTTTCACCCTGGTTCTACTTACTAACAGGCTTTGGGTGTGCTAGCTTCTTCTTTCTTCATCTATAATGCACAGCAAGCCCAGACTCACAAAGAGACTGGCACTACACACACTCAGCAATACGCCGCTGGAGAGTTGAGCGCTAAGCGCTAACCATTTGAAGAAACTTCAAGTGTGTCAAGAAACATAAGTTTGAAACTTCCTCAGAAGAGGAATGAAGACTAAGAGAAGAAGTCGCTAAACTCCACCGCAGACCCTTAGTTAGTTAAATTCCCCGGGTCTTATTCTTTCTAAAGCAAGACCGCACGCAAAGTCTCTTTGAATCAAGGAAGAAGAGTCAGCTAGCTAGCTACAAAGCTAACTTCTCACATGGCTCCTCCTAGCTACATTGCCTTTCTAGGTAGCAAAGACAGGGTTCAGGACCGGAGAGTCACCTAAACTAGGTCACAATGGAACGTTCCAAAGCTCATAGCTCAATGCAGGTGGGTTGGGGAGTGAGGTGGGATGTACCAATGTAGTTTGGAAAGGGGGGTTTTCTTACCTCCTGGATCTGCTGTAGCCTCTCCTCCAGGGAGCTCATGGTGTCCTGCTCCCTTTTCAGTTTCTCCAGTCTGGAGATGAGTTGGGCGGCGAAGGCCGAGGGCTCCACCGGCGTCATCTCTTTTGGCAGCCTGTGTGTCCTCTGTAGCGGCGAGATGGGAGGAAGGACACTTTTGAGTGTGTGTTTGAGTGAGTGTTTGAGTTAGTTGTCCCTAGTTTGCCCCCCAATTCCTCCAGTGCCCTCTACTCTAACTCTATAGGCCTCCTTTGATGCCCTTGCCCCTGGGCTAACCCCTAGCCCGAATCCCCTCCCCATTCCCGCTGTCCTTGGCACCGCCTGCCCGTCGGCGGGGTAGCGGGATAGAGGGGGGGTAGCAGTTGGTCTGGCTCCGAGGAGGAGGGCCCCCCGCCTGCTCCCTCTGTACTCCGACCAAGCCATCAGCGGAGGCAGCCTCTGAAGTTAGCACACTTCAAAGGGGCCCTTGTCAAACATCAAACACACCACCGCTTGGGGTGGGAGGGACACGCGGCTTTAAATCTCCCCGAATAAAAGACAGATATCGATAGTCAGAGGAGGAGGCAGAGAAAAAAAGAGAGGGGGACAATATTAAAACAAGAAGAGGAAGAAGAAAAAAGGAGGAAGAGGATTGAGAGATGTGTGGCGCTTGTGGAGTGGTAGGAGGGAGGGAGGGAGCGAAGGAGAGGAGGATAGAGGAGTCAAATACCGGGGAGATCTAAGGGGAAGTGGTAATTTATTTCCTGACTGCACGCAGGGCACCTCTGAGGTACTGTAGTCGCATTATCCTATTTTTCTCTAACTATATGTGCCGGCTTCTCTCATCTTCTTTTCTCTCTTCTGTATTTTATTATTATTTGGCGCTCTGGCTTTCTTGATTTTACTCTCTTTTTTTGTTGGTCCTCTCATCTCTTTGTAGAGACGATGAAGGGAAGAGAGAAGAAAGGAGAGCGAGGGGCTGCTGGCAAAGGCGCGTCAGCGCCACGCAGAGCCCCCGCTGCCTGGGGCTGGTGCATCTTGGGAGCCCGAGCCATCTCCAAATCAGGAGGGAGACATTAAAAGGAGAGCAAGTGGGGAAGGGAGGGAGCGAGGAGAGAGAAACAGACAACAAGGGCCCCTTCTACTTGGCTACACCCCTCCCTACACAACACACCCACACACACAAAGCCTTTCCTATGCGTCAAGATAGTACACAAACACATTGTGAAGGGAAGAGGACAAAACAATTTGCATTGGTTGTTTTCTGACACGGGTGCCCCAGCACTGAGTGTCAATCTAACCACTCCAAGCCCTAGAGTTGTGCCATGAAGTACCATGCATTTAGAAACCCCTGCTTGCACATGACACTACAGGCAGTGGGGGTGGGGGTGGTGAGTCATATGGGGGCTGGGGTGGGGGTAGGGGGCTACTGTGACAAAAGGGGAGTGTGTGTGTGGGGGGGGGTTGGAGGTTGTCAATAAAGAGGCCAGGCAACCTGGGTCCCATTCATTCATCGCCATGATCAAAGCACTGGGCTGAGTAGTAAGCTGGCTGATTTAGGGAGCATCACAAGGCTTGGTTCTGTGACCCCTGACCTCTAATGATAATCATCCTCATTATCACCACCACCACCATCATTATCAATGATTTTTTTTAACATGATGCATTTATAACATTCTTGACTAAGTTATGGAGGTAAACACAAGGAAGGAAAGCAACAGGGGTCTATATTTGACAGCTATAAATGACAGCCGTTGGATGGGAGGAAGGGAGGGGGTGTATATGGCTGAGCAGGAGAGAAAATAAGTGATATGCAAATTTCATTTTTCATTTTCCCTGACTTTTACAGGAAAATGAGCGGGGGGGAAAAATATAGTATTCTACCACAACATCAATAACATGCACTCTGCAAAATAAAAATAAGAAAACACAGGTCCCAATGGGGGGGAAAGGGAACCGGTTGTAAAGGGCGATTGAGAAAAGTTTGTGGAGTTTAAAGACACTGTATATAAAGACATCAGACATCAAAACAGGAAGCGGGACTCACAGGAAAGTGGGGTAGCGAGACCAGGCCGTTGATCTTGACGCTGCGGTGCATCTCCCGCTGGAGCTGCTTCTTGGTGCCCAGCTTGTATGGAGGGATCCCATCTCTGTCAGAAGGGACACAGGTAGGACACAGGGTCAATAACATAGTCACAGGTCACTCAAAATGTCCCCTGAAGAACCAGGGGCTAGTTAGCAAACTAGCATGCTAACCGCTACATATCTACAGTATCTCCATAGAAACATTTACATTTTCTCGCCTCCCTATCTCTTTGCTTAAAACCAAATTATCTAGAATGATGTTGTTGATGTTGTGGATGTGTTCAAACATTCCCACTAGTGACCCCACAGGCCCAAGTAATACTCAAAATGCATTAGCCGCGTGAAAGACACATTAGGCTAGTGATGTCGACAGAACCCTGATCATCACTGACGTGACCAACCCAGCACCACCCTGACCCCCACCACCCCCCTTGCCCCCAGGGTGGGCGCATCACAGCCCAAATCAAAGACCAGAGGAGCCCTTGAAGGGCCTTGAAGCCAAGGCAACAATAACACACATAACAAAAACACACCGGGACAATGGGGGGAGATATGCTAAACATCCCGGCGCTGGGGTTCAAAAGTGTCCCACTGATAAGTTCCCATCAGTCCTTGTCAACATTGGAAGGGCCTGATTTTTCAAAATGTCAGCTAAGTAAGGTACTTTAAATTCTAGCCTCAGTAACAACGACTACCTTGCTAAAGCTGGCTAAGAGTAGAAGCCTAGAATGCTGCTACTCGAGGGGCTAGCGATCTTGCTTAAAGCGGTGTTAGACATAAAGAAAGGTTTGACATAAAGAAAAACAGCCATATTGTAGCTGAAAAAACAAGTGTCTCTGGACATTTCATCCTTTAGGCAGTAGCGGGGGGAAGAAAGGGGAGGTGTCTTTTTCTCTTTCTTGCCCTCCAAAGTGTGCTTTTCCAGTCCGCTGCCATTTAAGCCTGGCCAATTATCTTGGTCTTTTTGGTTGCTCAGAAGTGTCTGACCTAGCCCAAACGCTAGTTTTTCCACTGCCTCTTTGAAACCTCACACTCATGCACATATGCACCCGCTGCCATCTTCATTTGGCAAGCGTTTCGCCAGCAAGCCTCTGATCTCAGCAACATCAAAAGGCTGGTTTGTAAGATAAGGTAATGTTTGAAGTTAGCGCAGCAGCATTCCCTAGCGTCCAAGTAAATCCATAAATAAGATATAAGCAAAAAGAGAGAAAAAAATGCCCCCCCCCCCCCCCCATCCACCCCCCCCCCCCCCAAATCCTCATCCTCTTGTTCTTTATCTGGAAATTAGATTCAAATTTGCAGTGTGCCTTTTAACCAACTATAAAAGGACACACTAATCAAATTGTTCCCCCCAATGAGGAGGAAGAAGCTGTGGTTTTTATTACAATCGGTGAGGGGTAGAGAGAGAGAGCAGAGGGACAGGGGGAGAGGACAGGAGATTGTCAAAGGCTCAAAGAACTCTGTGCAGGGCAGGCCATTGCCAGGCGCTACACTTTGTAACATAAGACGTTTTAATAATTCACATGAAGACGTTCACAGGAAAAAGACGTGACTGAATTCTAGTGGGATCAATTTTTTCTACTTAATATATCATTTGGTCAAATGACTCTGGGTTTGTATGCCTCAGGGTTCTACTTACACTGGCATTACCAGATGGAGCCTAGATAGTACTGCCAATAATGCCCATGTAAGAGCGGCATACTTCTTACAAGTATCAAAATTGATACTTCCCTAACTTTTATCCTTCGATTACAAGTCATGAACCTTCAAGACACTTGAAAAAACTCTAGAAATTCGTGACAAAAAAAAAGTTACAATTCACAAAACAATGTACCAAACAAAAACCCAACTCAGGCCCTTCTCCTTCCAAAACACCACTCAATCTATCCCTTTCCCTCACCCTTTCTCTCTCTCTCTCTCTCATTCACTCTCTCCTGTTGCGTTTTTAATCAACCCCAGCGAGCCAGGCCGATGCGATGGCCGAGGCCCTTTGTGATGGTTGTGGCGGC
Organism: Coregonus lavaretus; assembly: GCF_964263955.1. Taxonomy (NCBI): domain Eukaryota; kingdom Metazoa; phylum Chordata; class Actinopteri; order Salmoniformes; family Salmonidae; genus Coregonus; species Coregonus lavaretus. Next base: position 7,015,822 of record NC_139993.1, read on the forward strand.
GATGCATGGGCAAAGAAGAAGAAAACAGACCTTTCACGGGCCCTTACTTTATGGGGATCTCCTATTCAGTTGTGCAAGTCATTTTCAAAGCAGACAGCCACCCCTCTTATCCCCCTAAGCTCCCCTCGGCTAACAATAGGCTGAAAGCGATTCAGTTAAGCCTTTTATCCTCCCTGCACTTTATTTTCTCACTCCCTTGCACTCCAAACCCTCACCGTTCCCCTGCTATTGGCTCGGAGTGCAGGAGAAGAGGGAAGGAGAGAGGGGAGTAGAGGGAAATAGGGGGGTGGTTGGGGTTGGAGGGGTAAGGGAGGAAGGTTGGGGAGAGAGGGTGGGGGGCGGGTTGATTTTGGGGGTGCCCTAATCTGGGCAGTGGGAGTCCCTCCTGACCCTATCCTGGGGTCCAGGAATGAGTAACCTCCGTGAAAGCCTCGCTGACACATGATCGCAGCAGCAGTGGCGCTGCAGCAGCAGAGAGAGAGAGAGAGGGCCAGTAGCAGAGCAGGAAACCGCGCCACCATGTGAGTAAGCTCACTTTCATTTGCTGCCAACATTTTTCAATGAGTTTGTCTTAAGGTCCAAATGGCTATTTCCCCTCACCCTCTCTCTCTCTCCCTCCCCCCTGTCTTCACACCCCCACCCCCCTTCTCTCTCTTTCCCTTCTAGTCCTTCAAAGGGAAAAAGTGATTAGATAATATGAAGAAAAAAACACACACAAGGCTGTTGTGGGTGGGATGGATACATTTCTACTTTGAGGAAAACTGAGGCAACGCTCCACTACACCCCCACCCCCCCCCACATCAAGAAGTTCTGCCTGTAACACATCAGAATAGACATCAACAGATTTTTCGACATAATTACTTTCACAGACACCCCCCCCCCCCAAGCCTAGAGGCACTTCATAAATTAATAGAATTATCTGAACTCAATCTGAAAGGATCATTAAAACATAAACTTCCCATTCCCTTTCACAACAACACAAGCGCCAGCTTCCCAGATAAACTTGATATTTAGTCCTTGAGTGTCTTTGCCAATTGTTTCCGTATATATGTATCCATGAAAGGTGTTAACTGAATGGCTAAATGATCAAAGTAATTTTTGAGCTTCAGAATATATAGACGTTCAGACATGCTTCAGAAAGGCAGGCCTGGAGTCAACTTTGAATGTGAAATGATTTTCAGAATGGACATGGAGTTGACATGGAATTGACCCCCAACCCAGGTCAAAAGGTGAGAAACCCAGAGAAAACCCTGAAGAGAACGCTGAGAGAACACTTACACACTACTGTCGGTCATGGACATGGAGTCGTCCGTCATGGCGTCGCTGGAGATCTCGCTGTCGTTGGCACTGGTGGCAGGGGCGAACACATAGCCCGAGTTGACAAAGTAGGGACTGGCCGGGTCTCCACGTCTGTGTGACCTGCCAAAAACAACAGCAACTGTCCTTGAGTCCTTGATACAGTCCCTTTTACACTACAATACATATTCCACCATTTCATTACTGACACCCAAAGAAAAACGTCAGTGCCATGCATAGACTTCTATTGGTGAACCTGTATTAGCTATGTAAATGGAGTTTGTGTGTTTACTTGTGTACATGTTTTAGTAAGAGTCTTTGCTTTGGAGCTAGAGTAAAAGTTTGATTTGAAGTTTTTCGAGTTGGAGTTCCTACAGATTTGAATAATTACAGTCACTTTCGCAAGACTTTGGGGCCTCAGGAATGTGACAATGTTTTTTCTTTTCTCTCTCCCTTTCATGTCCCCTCCCCCATCGTACAGGCAGGGAGGTGGGGGGGGGGGGGGGGGGGGGGGGTGTAAGGGAGGGGGTGAGTGAAGTGAGCAGCTCAGCTGTATGTGAATGGACAACAGAGCCACTTCCCCTCGCTCTCCTGCTATCTCTCTACCCTTTTGTTTGGGCAAGGGCCCTACTCCCGCACTTTTTCACTCTCTGAAGCAGTGTACTCTTTTCTTACTGGTTTTTTCCTCTCTTCTTTCCTTAAATCCAGGCCCCTCTGTATACCCCTCCTTCTCCTACAACCAAGCCCCCCTCCCATCCTTCTAAAGTCTCTCTCTCTCCCTCTCTCTTTCTACTCTCTCCTGCTGTGTTGCATTCCTGTTCCACTAGTGAAGGGGGTGGACAGGGAGGAAGGAGGGGAGAACTTGAGCTTGGGGAGGGAGAGAGAGAGAGCAAAAGAGGGAGAGAGGGAGTGAGGGAAGGGGGAAGGAGGGCCTCTTTCTTTATGAGAATGCCTACTGCCGGGAGGATGACTAAAGCCGTAGGCCCCAGCTCAAACCTGACCTTTGGAGGTTCGCGCAAAGAGTCAGGTATTTAGCGCAGCTGGGCTCTCGGTTCCTCCCTTCCTCTCTTTTTCTTTCTTTCTTTCTTTCATGATTCCCCCCCCCCCTTCCTGTCTCCCTCCAAAGCACATGCTTAGGCTCTGTCAGAGGGATTTCTCTAAAAGACGAGATAAAAGCAATGGGTAGAAAGGAGGGGGGAAAAAACATCACAAGCTAAATGGGTAACGGGGGTTTGACGCTGAACTGCGCCGGCTATGTTTTTTCACGTTATTTCGGAGGAGAGTGGCTAACTTTCAGAGGGAAAAAATAAATTCTGAGTGCAGTAGTGAAATTAGTTCCACATGTTTCAGATGGAAATGTGTTGACCTAAACAGTTGGTGAGGGACAGGGGGAAAGAAGAGAGGAGAGGGAGGGGTGGGGAAGAGATGAGAGGGAGGGGTGGGGGCTATCCCTTTTCTTTAGTGAAACACAAGAATGTGCGGATCACACCAGGAAGCTGAGGAGATGCCCTCATGTCAACAACCCCTGAGTCCCCCTTCAGTTCCCAACTCAACATGGCCCCTTCTGAACATCCTGTCTGCCACAGCAACACTGTCCCCCAGCCTGCTAGCTATGGCATGTAGAGTTATCATGCCATAGGAACTAATATTCCTGACAGTCAACCCATAACCCATTGCCAAACTATTTTAGCATGAAAATTGAATATGAATTAGATAAAATACTAGTAATTGAAAACTTGTCATGAAACTATCATACACGTTACCCAGTTTCTCCTCTTCTCAACAAACATTTCTCAGAAAAATGTGTTTCCTTGAAAACTGCCCCTTTTTCAAATCACTCTTTTCCTATGGACACCGAAAGGAACAAGACACTCTCTAACCACTCTGTGATCATTGTGTCCAGATGTTGTTTTTATTGTATGGACATACTAGGGGAACAGTTTGGTGAAAAACGTTGAAATGGCTCTCTTTGATGCATGCTCTTGCAAAAAATCCACACTTTCACTTGAAGAGTTTGCAGCAGTTGGACAATATGTGGGACAAGATCTTAAGAAACAAACCCAAATGCTTTCCAGAAACACTGTCTTTGATCTCGGACCAAGAGGCCAATATATTCTGGGCATTACTCACTCACTCTGTGTGTGTGTGTGTGTTACATTGCAGTCTGTAATAATAGGACTACTTAATAATAGGGTGAAAAATGAAGAAATATTGCATAACTTCACAATGGCATCACTAGTTTCATGTTCTAGCTGCAACAGCCAGCCAGGCAGGCTTGGTGTCTGAATTCATGCCTCTACTGGAGGAGCAATTTCAAAGCACAGGAAACTTGAGCAAGCCAGCGAAGGGCTGCCTGCAATACACCATTTACTTTAAAGGAAAGACCAGATCCATTGATGGTTTGCACCCCCCTGACTAACTGCAGGGCAGAGGGGACAAACATACATTTTTCCACTTTCATATTTTTTCTCTCCATCAAGCATATTTTATCTCATAATGGAATTTGAGGGGAAAACGTATTGCCATAGTTAGGAAATAACTAATTCAAATGCATATCTGCTCTTTACAACATGTTAATAACTGGATTATATGCAAGTTATATGCTATTATCTATCAGACAACATGCCCAAAAACGAATAATTCACTAATACTATACACTTAATTAACCTTAGGATCTCTATTCAACATAAGAATATTGATAAACAGTCATAATAAAAACTAACAATTCAATTACTCGATAGACAGTAAACATAATCAATTAAATTAAGGCATTATCTTACCTGTACCCATTCTCCAGCACTTCCGCCGCAGTCCGAATGGAAGCAGTGGCCCGCAGCGCATTAGCAGATAGTCCAACCACAGAGGCTAACGTTTTCGCCTTCAAGTCACAACTCCACTCCTCTTCCTCAATGAGAGGTGGCAGAAATCCGCACATCAACTTGAGGCTCCCGAGACCGCTATGGTTGGCATAACCCGTGTTCTCGCACCCCGTGTGCACATATTCAAGGTATATGTCCGAAGTTAAAAACATTTGGTACGCATTCTCCTCCATGGTTGACTGAATTTCCGTTTGTGCTTGGTCAAACATCGCAGAGTCTATCTGTTGCTTCTTAATACTATCCCTTATGTAGGTTTTAGTGGCAGGTTTCAACTGCTTGGCAACAATGCTGTTGTTTTCAATGTACCGCTTGAAAATAGCTTTGGCAACTCGTAGCGTTTTGGTATCCTTGAGGTCCATTTGCCTAAACCCGTTGCAGGCGAACCAAAAGTCCAAAGTGTCCACGCATTTCTCCCGCTCCAGAAAGGTCCTGAACAGGTGAGCACCGTCTTGGTCACCCAGGAGAAAATGCAACGACTTGGTCCACCGGGCGAGGGGTGAATCCGGCGACGCGCTACCCTCAGGTTCCCCGAGTCCATCCTCGTTCCTCCTCGGCATGGAGCCGGGAGACGCGACAGTGACAGCTTTAGCCTTGTTTTGGGCTCTCATTTTGGCATGTTTGCTGGGAGTGTGGCATGACGCCTCTCCCTCCTCCCCCGGCACCGGGGGACGGGGAGCATCTTCTCGGAAGCTACTGCTGATATGGTCCGTAAGCGCTCTGCTCATGGCTCCAGCTCCGGTTGCCGTGTGTGCCGTTGTGCCTGCTATGAGCTCCACTGTAATCCTCCTCACTCTCTTAAATCCGCGGGGGAGCTTCTCGGCTCCTTTTCACTCTGAAACAGAAAGTATTGATCTAATCAAAGCCAGATCCAGCTAACTTCAAAGGCAGACATGAAGTAAACAGTCACTTTCAGATCCCCGCCGGTTCGCAGAGAATGAAAAATGAAAGGTTTCGTCTCATCAAGTTATCTATTTATAATCTGAATGGGGGTTTAGCAACCTATATTTACAGTCTGCATCGATTTGTCACATCAAACGACCATTGACAAGAACAATCGTTTCACATCGCCAACATTCCTCACCAAATACTCACCAAAAACATATTTTACGCATATCAAAACGATCACCTGACAGCTTTCAATTCAAATTAATTCTCAGTCTAAATGTACTTCCGATACTGTTATCTGCATTATGCATAAGGATTGCGTTCCAACGTACCACTTGTCCTCATACAACCAGTGTTGCACATCACACAGCCAGCCATCCAAGACAGTGAAAACACATCCTATGCGCCACAATGGACTAAGCTTCCTATAATGGTGAGGATAAAAGCCCCGTACAATGATCACGATCAACAGTAGCCTATAATTCCTTCAATCATTTGCACAGTTAGCCTACTAAATTTCAGCTCACATGTAGGCTACAACACATAACTATGCCAGCGAGCACTAGGCAACGTGTCTGAGCAACGCGATTTGATTACCCTGCACAATACAATATTACTAGGCTACTAGACAAGATATATCCTTATTAGTTTTTCTAAGAAGCGCTATACGTCATCTTCAATAATGTCACAAGTAAAACTGTCCATATTGTGCCAAATGTACCATAAACCCACGCGCCACTAAACTATTTTGCGCAATCAAAACAACGTTAATGTTTACCAGACTTGCATAAACAATCGATGTGTCCCAACTACTCATAAATTAACACCATGCTTTACGAAAAGAAAACAGCTCGCGAAGTGTATATAAAGAACATGGGCTATGCTACATCACATACCATTGTAAAACGAAATCCGAGTCCAGCAGAAAGTGAAGAAAAAACGATTCCCATTTGCTTATGTCCCGTCCTCTTTAGTGGTATATATCCAACAAAAAGTCCGATGGAAGTGATGGTAATCCGACAGTGGACTAGATTTACTTAGCCACATGTGTGTCCTTGATGCAATAGGAATAGTCTAAAGTACCCTGTCCCATTCAACAACTGACCCCAAAGTACGTAGGCACTGCTTCTATGTAGATCAGAGGGGGTGTCGACATTTCGAGGAGGCGGGAGAGGGGGACCTTGCCGAATACATCCCACTTTCCCCCTTCTTTCAGACTACGGTAAACTATATCAACCAATACTAGTCTCTTCTACAGCCTTCACAATCACCAAAACTATAAACGCACGAGCACATTGATCCCCGATCTCAGAGTTGCCTTACTTATTCATTCTACGGTATTTTCTCGACCACAAACAACAAGTGTAGCCTACATTTCTCAACTTCAAAGCATTGCAGCAACACATCAAAGCGACCAAGAGAGGGGGCCTTGGTTAAGGTTGCAGAACTGCATTCTTGCAACTTACCATCGATGCACACGAGTCCTTTCCCGTATGATCAGAAACGGTTCACAGACACAAAGTAACAACCCAAAAAGTATTACAATAACGCTATCAGATTGCCGGTGTTAGTCTACTCCGCTCTGATGTTTATCTCAGAAAGAAGAGGAATATAAAATGTATCCCTGAAAAGAAAGCTCGTTTCCCCTTCCCCAGGTACTGTTTCACGTAGTCATAGCAGGCGGCAGAGCTCCTCTAGGCTATTTCAAAAGGAACGGGCTGAGGGTTTAACTGTGGATATCAAAGTAAAGAACCGTCAGCCTGGTCCCGGAAGATACATAAAAACATCTAAACATCTTTCCGATAACAAAAAACATAGAAGCAAATAAAATGCACTGAATTACATCGTCACAAGCTTCAGCCAATATATAGACCCCAAAACACACTGTTGGACAATAGTCGGCGGTATTTAGAAAGCTGTCAGGAGGTTATCTGGAACGACAAAGTTTTTACTAGGTTGTAAGGACCTTATCAAAGACTGGCAATCTCGAGCCAACTCCCTGAGGCTTTGGAACGTCAGAAGTAAGTGATCTACCGCCCCAATAGCATTATCCCTGCAATCCTTCTGTTGCTACATAAACTTTAAAGAGGCATACCTCCTTTCCTAAATATTTGGTATTTTAACTTATTGGTTTCTGCATGGTAGACAATAATACAAAACTTTATATAAATTAATGTAAACAGTTTATGTAGACAAAGTTGGCTACATTTCACTTGGATTTCTCATAAACAAATGGAAAAAAATATATTTGCCATGAAAATGCCGAAGGAATATACTATATCATATTATATAAAATAATAATCATAAGATATCAAATAATCATATGAGGTAGTTATCTAGCAATATATTTCAATCTTTTCATTGAGACACTGGGATGATATTGACAAATAATACAACATATTTATTGTATTAGCCTACCTATTCAGGAACCACCATATGTAAATTCCCACACACGGAGAATCCATAGCCTACTATGACATTAGCTGAAATTGGCTATGGAAGATGGACAAGACATGTTTCCTGGGCTTTTAATTCGGATGACTTTCACTAATGTCATTGTGAAGGCATCTTAAAGGAAGGGTTAGACAGTGATCCTATCCCATGGTACTTCAAAGACTATATTGTCCCTTTGATGTTGAAAATAAACTTTAAAGGAAAAAATATAATTATAAAAGACAATTCAGACACACAACACTTGAATCATGACACAGGAGAGGAGAACTAACATAATATTACTTTAAAATATAACTCTTCCAGTGATGCTCATTAGTCTGTACAACCATGCATTCTATAGGTTCTGAACAGTATACCTAATTTGCATACATTGTGACAGCTGGCCATGTCAGGCCCCAATATAAATATCTATAACCCCTACTTCGCCTATCACAATCACATCTCAACTTAGTCCAGTCACTCCTATACACATGAATGTATAAACATTCTAAAATGTATTTAGTTCCATTCCCCACACAGATGCTTGAGGTTAAAGCACTGTAGATGAGGGTAACTTGTTCTATGTTGAGTCAGAATATCATGTCCAAGCATTTCCGTAACAATTTGTCATCTGCAGCAGAATTTCATTACATATGTGGACATTTTGAATTTAAGCGCTTACCTTTCAGGCTACAGTCTGCCCCCATACTATTTTCCACTGTTGATACTAAACCTTTAGCTCTGTGCACTTGCAAAGACAGTACAGCCACTGTGTTAAAGAAGCTGTACAGAACGTTTGCCTCTAGGGGTGCTCCTGAGCCAAAATGGGTCCTCTAAATGGGTTGCCTAAATGAACAAAATTAGAGAAATATTGTCCAGAAATGACCAGAAAGTGTTCTAACTATCATAGTTCCTCCAACCCCAATGACAATAGCCACATTGCTTGGTCTGGATGAATGTTATAGGAGGTCATCTACTGCCACTGTTTATGCGGGAGAGCTCTGTAAAACAAACAATCCAGGCCCAAAACACACAATGGTTTCCAACACTTCTAAATGGGAAGTGCCTACAGTATTGTCTGGGCAATGGAACGCAAAATTAGGTCATTGGCAGACACTGTGAAGTTAAAAGCACCAACTCAGTGATCTGTGAGTCTAAATTTAAGTCAATGTGATATTTGAAATATGTTAGTCGCATCGTTATCGGCCAGTGGCTTCTCCAACGGCAGTAATGAAAGGATGATTGAGATAGGGAGGGTTTTTCTGAAGAGGAGTATTCTTTAAGTGGGATACTTGACTTGTAGGATAAGATTCTTAACTTCAGTCAAATTAAATTATATACCCAACATATCAGTTCTAAGAGACCAAATGGACAACTATGCCTCTCTGAATAGAGATTGCTGTTGAATTTTGTGCTGATATGGAGAAAATGTCCCAAGTTGGCCATATTTTTTCGGGGGCGCATGTAATACATTTTAAAGTATTTTAAGATGATTGACTGTGTTTCTACTGCATATACACTATCGGTCAAAAGTTTTAGAACACCTACTCATTCAAGGGTCTTTCTTAATTTTTATTATTTTCTACATTGTAGAATAATAGTGAACACATCAAAACTATGAAATAACTCATATGGAAACATGTACTAACCAAAAACGTGTTAAACAAATCAAAATATATTTTATATTTGAGATTCTTCAAATAGCCACCCTTTGCCTTGATGACAGCTTTGCACACTCTTGGCATTCTCTCAACCAGCTTCACCTGGAATGCTTATCCAACAGTCTTGAAGGAGTTCCCACATATGCTGAGTACTTGTTGGCTGCTTTTCCTTCACTCTGCGGTCCGACTCATCCCAAACCATCTCAATTTGGTTGAGGTCGGGGGATTGTGGAGGCCAGGTCATCTGATTCAGCACTCCATCACTCTCCTTCTTGGTAAAATAGCTCTTACACAGCCTGGAGGTGTGTTGGGTCATTGTCCTGTTGAAAAACAAAAGATAGTCCCACTAAGCCCAAACCAGATGGGATGGCATATCGCTGCAGAATGCTGTGGTAGCCATGCTGGTTAAGTGTAACTTGAATTCTAAATAAATCACAGACAGTGTTACCAGCAAAGCCCCCCCCACACCATAACACCTCCTCCATGCTTTACGCTGGGAAATACACATGCGGAGATCATCCGTTCACCCACACAGCGTGTCACAAAGACACAGCGGTTGGAAACAAAAATCTCAAATTTGGACTCCAGACCAAAGGACACATTTCCACCGGTCTAATGTCCATTGCTTGTGTTTCTTGGCCCAAGCAAGTCTCTTCTTATTATTGGTGTCCTTTAGTAGTGGTTTCTTTGCAGCAATTCAGCCATGAAGGCCTGATTCACACAGTCTCCTCTGAACAATTGATGTTGAGATGTGTCAGAGTTACTTGAACTCTGTGAAGCATTTATTTGGGCTGCAATTTCTGAGGCTGGTAACTCTAATGAACTTATCGTCTGCAGCAGAGGTAACTCTGGGTCTTCCATTCCTGTGGCGGTCCTCATGAGAGCCAGTTTCATCCTAGCGCTTGATGGTTTTTGCGACTGTACTTCAAGAAACGTTAAAAGTTCTTGAAATGTTGCATATTGACTGACCTTCATGTCTTAAAGTAATGATGGACTGTCGTTTCTCTTTGCTTATTTGTGCTGTTCTTGCCATAATATGGACTTGGTCTTTTACCAAATAGGGTATACCCCCCCACCTTGTCACAACACAACTGATTGGCTCAAACGCATTAAGAAGGAAATAAATTCCACAAATTAACTTTTAAGAAGCCACACCTGTTAATTGAAATGCATTCCAGGTGACTACCTCATGAAGCTGGTTGAGAGAATGCCAAGAGTGTGCAAAGCTGTCATCAAGGCAAAGGGTGGCTATTTGAAGAATCTCAAATATAAAATACATTTTGATTTGTTTAACACTTTTTTGGTTACTACATGATTTCATATGTGTTATTACATAGTTTCGATGTCTTCACTATTATTCTACAATGTAGAAAATGGTCAAAATAAAGAAAAACCCTTGAATGAGTAGCTGTTCTAAAACTTTTGACCGGTAGTGTACATATACAGATGAGCAAAAAAGACTATAAAATAAATCATGCAAATACTGAGCTATATTGTATGCTACATCTTTTGGGAAAATAAAATTATTTTATACTTATACAATTGCACAGAGAAAGAGATTTTGTAAAGTTCATGATGCCGTTGACCTTAACAAGGGCCCCAGTATCAGTGGAAGCCAAATAGACCCATAGCATCAAAGATCCACCACCATATTTTACAGTAGGTATGAGGCCACACATACCAGTGGGTTTGGGTTCGAAAAACGGAAGCCAATGCTGATACTGTACCTCATACCTACTGTAAAATATGGTGGTGGATATTTGATGTTATGGGGCTATTTTGCTTCCACTGGTCCTGGTGCTCTTGTTAAGTTCAACAGCATCATGAACTTGACCAAGTACCAGGACATTTTAGCACATAACACAAAATCAACAAAGAAATTGTTAATTGACCACAATAACAACATTTTGCAATGGCCATCTGTCTCCGGATTTGAACCCCATTGAAAACCTGTGGTTTTAATTGAAGAGGGCAGTCCATAAGCTCAGACAAAGGATATCAAGGATCTGGAAAGATACTGTATCAAGGAATGGTCTAAGATCCCTCCCAATGTGTTCTCCAATCTCATAAAGCATTTTAGAAAAAGGCTAAATGTCATTATCCTCACAAGGGAAGTGTGCTGGAGTATTGAAAACAGGGGTGCCAATGATTTTGACACCTACATTGCATTCAGAACGTATTCAGACCCTTTGACTTTTTCCACATTTTGTTAAGTTACAGCCTTATTCTAAAATACATTAAATGTTTTTTCCCCCTCATCAATATACACACAATACCCCATATTGACTGAAATATGACATTTACATAAGTATTCAGACCTTTTACTCAGTACTTTGTTGAAGCACCTTTTGCAGCGATTAAAGCGTTGAGTCTTCTTGGGTATGACGCTACAAGCTTGGCACACCTGTATTTGGGGAGTTTCTCCCATTCTTCGCTGCAGATCCTATCAAGCTCTGTCAGGTTGGATAGGGAGTGTTGCTGCACAGCTATTTTCAGGTCTCTCCAGAGGTGTTCGATCGGGTTCAAGTCTGGGCTCTGGCTGGGCCACTCAAGGACATTCAGAGACTTGTCCCGAAGCGCTCCTACGTTGTCTTGGCTGTATGGTTAGGGTCGTTGTCCTGTTGGAAGGTGAACCTTTGCCCCAGTCTGAGGTCCTGAGCGCTCTGGAGCAGTTTTCCATGAAGGAACTCTCTGTACTTTGCTCCGTTCATCTTTGCCTCGATCCTGACTAGTCTCCTAGTCCCTGCTGCTGAAAAACATCCCCACAGCATGATGCTGCCACCACCATGCTTCACCGTAGGGATGGTGCCAGGTTTCAGGCCAAAGAGTTCAATCTTGGTTTTCATCAGACCAGAGAATCTTGTTTCTCATGGTCTGAGAGTCCTTTAGGTGCCTTTTGGCAAACTCCAAGCGGGCTGTCATGTGCCTTTTACTGAGGAGTGGCTTCCGTCTGGCCACTTTACCATAAAGACCTGATTGGCGGAGTGCTGCAGAGATGGTTGTCCTTCTGGAAGGTTCTCCCATTTCCACAAAGGAACTCTAGAGCTCTGTCAGAGTGACTATCGGGCTCTTGGTCACCTCCCTGACCAAGGCCCTTCTCCCTCGATTGCTCAGTTTGGTTGGGCAACCAGCTCTAGGAAAAGTATTGGTGGTTCCAAACTTCTTCCATTTAAGAATGATGGAGGCCACTGTGTTCTTGGGGACCTTCAATGCTGCAGACATTTTTTGGTACCCTTTCCCAAATCTGTGCCTGGACACAATCCTGTCTTGGAGCTCTACGGACAATTCCTTGACCTTTGCACTGACATGCACTGTCAACTGTGGGACCTTATATAGACAGGTGTGTGCCTTTCCAAATCATGTCCAATCAATTGAAGTTACCACAGGTGGACTCCAATCAAGTTGTAGAAACATCTCAAGGATGATCAATGGAAACGTGATGCACCTGAGCTCAATTTCAAGTCTCATAGCAAAGGGTCTGAATACTTATGTAAATAAGGTATTTATGTTTTTTATTTTTAATACATTTGCAAACATTTCTAAAAACCTGTTTTCGCTTTGTCATTATGGGGTATTGTGTGTAGATTGATGAGGGATTATTATTTTTTTAAATCCATTTTAGAACAAGGCTGTAACGTAACAAAATGTGGAAAAAGTCAAGGGGTCTGAATACTTTCCGAATGCACTGTATCTTTTTTAGATGTTCTTTTATTACTTATTAAACAAAATATATTTCTCTGAGCAATTGTATTAGTATAAAATAATATGATTTCCCCATTTCTTTTTAGGATACAATATACAGTAGCTCCATATTTGTATTATTTATTTTATACAGTCTTTTTTCTCATCTTTATCAAGGGTGCCAATAATGTTGGACCTGACTATAGTTGGCACTACAGACAGAACTTGGCAGAACTGAAAAAGCAAGATGCGCAACCACATTTTGTGAGTATCATTCTTTAGTCTGTTTCTTCTCTCAATACTTCTCAATGGGGGCATTGTTTCAAAAATGTCAATTTATTAACTTAAGCATGTGTGAACCTAAATATTGGAATGATTGAATAGAAATGTGACTAGACATACTGCATTGTATGGCCATGTGACCGCACCTGTTGACCACTCAGTGCCCACAGCCCCACACTACTATCTAGCTGTGGCAGCCAAGGAGGGTGCGGTGAAAGGGGCAGAGTGGCCCTTTTTTATGTTGACCCTACCCTGACCTCTTTGTAGGGGCCCTAACCATTTCACAGGAAGACCCCAATGCTTTAAAAGCACAATACAGGATGAGAGCACCACCTTCTTGCTATTATGCCCCAATAAAACGGGGTCACCCAGGGGCTAATTGAGGCCTATTGCTACAGAGTCAAATTAAAGGCAACTGCTGCACCACCACAGACTGGAAATAATGCCTCTAATTAGGAGTTGTATTAAACAACATAGGGAAAGTTTTCTTTCTTCACTGGTGTAAATACAGGTGGTTCGGTAAATAGGAAATTAGTATTTAGGTCTACAGAAAGAGCTCATACTGTCTGTATGGAAAGCAGTAACTAACAACCAACAGATGGTTACTAGTCATGCATACTGTAAGGTTACAAGTGGCAAAAGTCAAGTGGTAGGCTATATGTTCCTTCTAGCTGCAATATGGCAGATTTTGAAAGCTTCTTACCACATGTTAACCCACATTGCATGTTCATGAACAGCGACAACAATAAATTGCACAACAATAAACTAATTTCATCCTTCTTATTCCTACACCCCACACACCCTAGCCCCAAAAGAACAGACGAAAACAGAGAGAGGGTGGATCAGAGAGAGGGTGGATCATTATAAATAACCCAATATTGCTAGTTCAAAGAGTGTGGTGGTTGGAGGAGTGATAACTCTGACTGAAGCATCCCCATAAACACTAATAAAATTAAGTGTATCAGAAGGGGGCGTGGCCCAGGGTTCCCTTTGAACAGGCTCTGTGATGGTTCTCCTCTCAATTAGTTCATTGTCCACTTCAGCTGGGGGGTTACACTCTCTGCTGGCTCCCTTTGAAGTGATTATCCCTTTATCTCAAGCCTGACTGAGAAGGAATATCTGGAGGACAATGGAAAATTAAAGCCCATATGTAGAAGAGCTTGAATGTCTGTTTATATAGGGCCACAAGAGTGAAAAAGAGAAAGAAACACCTAAACTCTTTTGGTGGTGGTGGTGGTGGTGGTGGGGGGGGGGGGGGGGTCAACGCCTATGGAAAATAAATATGTTAAGGCTCGTGCCCGAGTTGACACTTGTAACAGACTTTTGTGGGTGAAAATTGAAGGAAAGTGAAAGAAAAAAAGAAAGAGAGGGACATCTATCAGTAATGAAGGACAAGCAAGTAGGGAGGGAGGGATGGATGGATGGATGGATGGATGGATGGATGGATGGATGGATAGATCCCACAAACTAACTGGTGCCAACAGGCTGCCTAAGTATGGTCCCCAATCAGAGACAACGAGCTACAGCTGCCTCTGATTGGGAACCACCCTGGCCAACATAGATCTAAACGATCTAGAACAAAAAACATAGAAAACTAAACATAGAAAAATCCACACCCTGGCTCAACATTTAAGAGTCCCCAGAGCCAGGGCGTGACAGATAGATAGAAAGTGAGAAAGAGGAATCGATGGAAGGAAGAAGGGAGAAGAAGTAAAGGTGAAAGAGGACAATGAAAGAGATTTTTAAAAAGAGAGGGGTATCCATAATGACAAAGAAGGAAGGAGGGAGAGACTGAAGGAGGAAGAATAGAGAGAGAAGTACACTTGGTGGCAGTCTTTTGGGGTAAAGTGAGGGAGAGTGAAGAAAAAAAAAAGACAAGTATCCATCCATAATGACAGATAAACGAAAAGAGAGAAGGACGGGGGGGGAAGAGATAGAAGAAGAGAGAAGGAGAGAAGGAGAGAAGTTGTCAGCGGAATCAGATGGTGTTCAGGCAGCCAGCTCAGCGAAGATACAATTAGAGGGTGGAGTTAAGACGGTCTTTGAAGTTGGACATGGTGCATAACACCCTTAACATTAGAGAAGCCCGCCATTCATACCCTCCTTATGTTTTGTTAAGAGGATCCTCTTTAAAGGATGGCACCCCTTGGCATTTTTCCTATTTTGTTGCCTTACAACCTGGAATTATCATGGATTATTTTGGGGTTTGTATCATTTGATTTACACAACATGCCTACCATTTTCAAGATGCAAAATATTTTTTATTGTGAAACAAACAAGAAATAAGACCAAAAAAAACAGAAAACTTGAGCGTGCATAACTAAGTCAATACTTTGTAGAGCCGCCTTTTGCAGCAATTACAGCTGCAAGTCTCTTGGGGTACAGTGAGGGAAAAAAGTATTTGATCCCCTGCTGATTTTGTACGTTTGCCCACTGACAAAGAAATGATCAGTCTATAATTTTAATGGTAGGTTTATTTGAACAGTGAGAGACAGAATAACAACAACAAAATCCAGAAAAACGCATGTCAAAAATGTTATAAATTGATTTGCATTTTAATGAGGGAAATAAGTATTTGACCCCTCTGCAAAACATGACTTAGTACTTGGTGGCAAAATCCTTGTTGGCAATCACAGAGGTCAGACGTTTCTTGTAGTTGGCCACCAGGTTTGCACACATCTCAGGAGGGATTTTGTCCCACTCCTCTTTGCAGATCTTCTCCAAGCCATTAAGGTTTCGAGGCTGACGTTTGGCAACTCTAACCTTCAGCTCCCTCCACAGATTTTCTATGGGATTAAGGTCTGGAGACTGGCTAGGCCACTCCAGGACCTTAATGTGCTTCTTCTTGAGCAACTCCTTTGTTGCCTTGGCCGTGTGTTTTGGGTCATTGGCATGCTGGAATACCCATCCACGACCCATTTTCAATGCCCTGGCTGAGGGAAGGAGGTTCTCACCCAAGATTTGACGGTACATGGCCCCATCCATCATCCCTTTGAAGCGGTGAAGTTGTCCTGTCCCCTTAGCAGAAAAACACCCCCAAAGCATAATGTTTCCACCTCCATGTTTGATGGTGGGGATGGTGTTCTTGGGGTCATAGGCAGCATTCCTCCTCCTCCAAACACGGCGAGTTGAGTTGATGCCAAAGAGCTCCATTTTGGTCTCATCTGACCACAACACTTTCACCCAGTTTTCCTCTGAATCATTCAGATGTTCATTGGCAAACTTCAGACGGGTATATGTGCTTTCTTGAGCAGGGGGACCTTGCGGACGCTGCAGGATTTCAGTCCTTCACGGCGTAGCGTGTTACCAATTGTTTTCTTGGTGACTATGGTCCCAGCTGCCTTGAGATCATTGACAAGATCCTCCCGTGTAGTTCTGGGCTGATTCCTCACCGTTCTCATGATCATTGCAACTCCACAAGGTGAGATCTTGCATGGAGCCCCAGGCCGAGGGAGATTGACAGTTATTTTGTGTTTCTTCCATTTGCGAATAATCGCACCAACTGTTGTCACCTTCTCACCAAGCTTCTTGGCGATGGTCTTGTAGCCCATTCCAGCCTTGTGTAGGTCTACAATCTTGTCCCTGACATCCTTGGAGAGCTCTTTGGTCTTGGCCATGGTGGAGAGTTTGGAATCTGATTGATTGATTGCTTCTGTTGACAGGTGTCTTTTATACAGGTAACAAGCTGAGATTAGGAGCACTCCCTTTAAGAGTGTGCTCCTAATCTCAGCTCATTACCTGTATAAAAGACACCTGGGAGCCAGAAATCTTTCTGATTGAGAGGGGGTCAAATACTTATTTCCCTCATTAAAATGCAAATCAATTAATAAAAATGTTTACATGCGTTTTTCTGGATTTTTTTGTTGTTATTCTGTCTCTCACTGTTCAAATAAACCTACCATTAAAATTATAGACTGATCATTTCTTTGTCAGTGGGCAAACGTACAAAATCAGCAGGGGATCAAATATTTTTTTCCCTCACTGTATCTCTATAAGCTTGGCACATCTAGCCACTGGGATTTTTGCCCATTCTTCAAGGCAAAACTGCTCCAGCTCCTTCAAGTTGGATGGGTTCCGCTGGTGTACAGCAATCTTTAAGTCATAAAACAGAATCTCAATTGGATTGAGGTCTGGTCTTTGACTAGGCCATTCCAAGACATTTAAATGTTTCCCCTTAAACCACTCAAGTGTTGCTTTAGAAGTATGCTTAGGTTCATTGTCCTGCTGGAAGGTGAACCTCCGTCCCAGTCTTAAATCTCTGGAAGACTGAAACAGGTTTCCCTCAAGAATTTCCCTATATTTAGCGCCATCCATCATTCCTTCAATTCTGACCAGTTTCCCAGTCCCTGCCGATGAAAAACATCCCCACAGCATGATGCTGCCACCACCATGCTTCACTGTGGGGATGGTGTTCTCAGGGTGATAAGAGGTGTTGGATTTGCGCCAGACATAGCGTTTTCCTTGATGGCCAAAAAGCTCAATTTTAGTCTCATCTGACCAGAGTACCTTCTTCCATATGTTTGGGGAGTCTCCCACTTTTTGCGAACACCAAACGAGTTAGCTTATTTTTTTCTTTAAGCAATGGCTTTTTTTTGGGCCACTCTTCCGTAAAGCCCAGCTCTGTGGAGTGTGTGGCTTAAAGTGGTCCTATGGACAGATACTCCAATCTCCGCTGTGTATAATTTTTTGAAACAAGTTATTTTTTTCATTTCACTTCCCCAATTTGGACTATTTTGTTTATGTCCATTACATGAAATCAAAATCAAAATCCATTTAAATTACAGGTTGTAATGCAACAAAATAGGAAAAACGCCAAGGGGGATCAATACTTTTGCAAGGCACTGTAAGTTGAGAGTGGGCGACTTGCGGATGTGTACAAATATCTGGCGTGACAGAAAGAAAGAACCTGATGATGGTTCTTTTAAAACTGGTTGTCCTTGTGCAGGTACATACGTGGGTAGGACATGGGGGTGGGTTTTGGCACCAAAGATAAATAATTGCTTTCTCTCCCACTCTCTCTATTTGTTTTAATCCTGTTTTGCGGTGGCTTAAAAGTTTAATAATGTATAGAAACGATGTCTGATGTTCAGCCTAATCCGTTTGGCCAGGGAAACCTTTGTGTGTGTGCCTACAATATGGCGTCCATTTTATCCTCCTCCTCTCTCCTGGTGGGGGTGATGGAATTGAACTGGAAAAAGGTCTATCCTTTTCAGCATTCAGCAGATGCCCCTGGAAAGATCACTGAGATTATTGGCCCAATGCTGATCTACTTTGAATAACCAAAACTCTCTGATGTGGCAGAGCGGGACAGCTAAGGGAGCCAGGCTGGTCAGGATGGGGTCATCATAGGCATTATTTTCTCTCTCTGTCTCTTTCCTCTCCCTCTCTTCTCTATCTCTTTATCTCTCTCTCTCTGTCTCTCTCATTCTCTTTCTTCTCTCTGTCAATGCAGTTTCACCTGTGTGTCCTTTATGTCTCCTTTTTAAAATATAGAGGTGTCTTTTAGAGAAGAAACTAAAAACAGTGTGTCCTTTAATACTGATTTACTAAAGAGGGAATATTGTGTAAAAATGGGTTCTGCAAGTCCACTGTCCATCTATTACAGCAATATGACGCCTGTTGTATTAAGAAAGCCTACAGTCCATGCATGGATGCTGCTACCCACAGGCCTCAGCACTAGAACAGTACTTATTAGGTTGCTAGTCATGTCGAATGGAAAGGTATTGCATGGTTAACTTATGTGCAAACAAAACAATCAATGACTAATTTTGTATAACAATCGGACAAATGAGACGGAAAAGCGACCCGCTTGAAAGGAAACTAAAGTGGATTGGTAATAAAGAGCAGAAACAGCTGTTACAGGCTCGCCACTCTGCTAAACTGACAAAGTACCCTGTTTAACCATGTCTTGTGATTCTGAGGCTAAGTCCTGACAGGAAGTCAATGAGGCGATAAGGAAAATAAATTGTCCCTATTGATTAAATGAGTGTCCAATGACTATTGGCGCCGTGACAAGTGAAATGGACATCAGTGTTCTGCTAACAGTTTAGCTTCCTCCACTGTCCCTGTCCCCATACCGGGCTCAAACCAGTTACCCTCTTCTTCGCAACACAAGTGACCGCCCTCCTTGACAACGTACCAAATGTTGAGCTATAAAAAAGGATCCAATTGGATAGCTCCTTTGGCTACATTTCAAGCTACTGTATATTCTTAACTCCAGTACACAAGCATTGGTTCCCAACAGACCTGGGTTCAAATACTATTTGAAATAATTTCAGATACTTTATCTGTGCTTGATTGAGCTTGCCTGGTACAAAGTAACCAATATAATATTTGCAGAAGTGCAAACCCTACCCATCTGCCACTCCAGGCAGACAAGAGCAAACACACAATGTATTTGAAAGATTTCAAATTGTATTTAGACCCAGGTTTTGGGTCCAATAGTAAAAACACAGGGAGCAAAAACAATGAGGTGATGGAATCAAATTCACACCCCAACACCTGTAGAAGTACAATATTTACAGTTGGCTATCCTGCGCTGGGAAGTTACCGGGAAGTAACCACATCAAACCAAACCACTGAATAGGAGGAGATGTTTATCATATTTACAGTGTCTATACGCAGTGTCGAATGCGCCAGAAAAGTAATTAAAGTAAAGTACACCAATGTGTAATAATCATAAAGCTATCAAATGTCTACACAGGGTTGGTGACTCCTCCGACAAAGTCAAATAGACCACTGTGTATTAATCGTAAACCTATTAAATATCTCAGTGACCGGTTTTTATACACATACGCCCTATTCCGTTCTTAACTTGGTAATAGGATATACTTAGCCTAAACTTGAACTTACTCCAAACTTAAACCATACCCTAAACTTACCCTATTGCCCTAATCCTTAGGTTTAAGTTAGTTTAAAGAAAATAGTGTACATGAGGTTTATTTCCATTTAAACATCTGCTATACTGTATATCGCCTCACTGCCGGACATAAATTATTCTGTCCCACAAGGTTATCGTGTTTTCTAAACAGTAGATACACGTTCGGTGGATCCAGTGGAATTGTGGGAGCTACAGATACAGAAGAGAGGGGCAGGCCAGGCTTCTCTGACCTCGACCAGGGCCAGCTGCAAATTATTTATTATCTCGTCAATTTCTCTTCTTCTGAGGTAAAAGTCTGAGATAAGACTAGTTCAAGACAAGAGAGAATAGGGGAGCTCTGCTTTGCTTCTGTGACCAGTGTTGTGGGATGCTGCTGCCTTCCCTTCTTTGTGTCAGCCTTGTTCCACAGGTGTGAATAGGGGAGTGAGCTTCAAAAACAGTGCGCACAGATAGGCAAGGAACATCAACAAAGGCAATGGTGCGGTGCTTCTCTCTGTGCTGTAGGACAGGAGATAGGGAAACATTCCCACAGAGAGAGAGAGTGGGCAAAGGAAAGCATGCTGGGAAAACATTCAAATTCCTTTCATATCAGTTCGAATCGTGCTATTAAATGTGGGGGAAAAACACTTTTCACTTTTGATGAAGACTATAAACATAATGTTGAATAGATCCATGCTCTATTGTGGCTACCGTATATCTCTTGGCATATAAGGCTTTTTGGTACAGTAGTCTAATGAAAGTACACTATCTATGTAATAATAATAATAAATAATATGCCATTTAGCAGACGCTTTTATCCAAAGCGACTTACAGTCATGCGTGCATACATTTTTGTGTATGGGTGGTCCCGGGGATCGAACCCACTACCTTGGCGTTACAAGCGCCGTGCTCTACCAGCTGAGCTACAGAGGACCACAGTGCTGGCAGAGGCAGGAGAATATAATAGAGAAACAATGTACATTATGCTTTCTGATGTTGAGGTCAACAGCGTTCAAAAGGCCATGTTGCAATAATACTCATGCCGTACTCATTCTAGTAGCCTATTTTAACTTGGTAGACCTCCAAAGCAAAGCACAACTAATCACCGCTAGTCCCCAACGGTGTTGAAATGTGTCAACAGAGCAGTTTGAAAGGAGCATGCTCCCGTGTTTACCCTCCCACACCTGCGATGGGCTGATAGCGAGAGAACGAAGACAAAGATAGAAAGCGGGAGAGAGAGAGAGTACACAGACCACTGTGACTGACCCAAAATTAAGGAAATCTTTGACTATGTACAGACTCAGTGAGTATAGCCTTGCTATTGAGAAAGGCAGACCTGGCTCTCAAGAGAAGACAGGCTATGTGCACACTGCCCACAAAATGAGGTGGAAACTGAGCTGCACTTCCTAACCTCCTGCCAAATGTATGACCATATTAGAGACAAATATTTCCCTCAGATTACACAGACCCACAAAGAATTTGAAAAAAAAATCCAATATTGATAAACTCCCATATCTATTGGGTAAAATACCACAGTGTGCAATCACAGCTGCAATATTTGTGACCTCTTGCCACAAGAAAAGGGCAACCAGTGAAGAACAAACACCATTGTAAATACAACCTATATTTATGTTTATTTATTTTCCCTTTTGTACTTTAACTATTTGCACATCATTACAACACATAGACTTAATATGACACTTGAAATATCTATATTCTTTTGTAACTTTTGTGAGTATATTGTTTATTTCACTTTTGTTTATTATCTATTTCACTTGCTTTGGCAATGTAAACATATGTTTCCCATGCCACTAAAGCCCCTTAAATTGAAATTGAACAAGGAGAGAGACAGAAAGAGAGAGTGGGAAATAAAGACAGAGAGAGAGAGCGACAGAACAGGCGAGTGAGAACATGGGGATCGTTCCCTCCCCTCCCTTCAGAATCAAATCCGGTGCCATAACATGTGAGCAAACAGCTCCTCCCCAGTCTCATCGCTGAGTTTGTTTTCAAGTGGAAATGAGCTGATGGCTCGGTGGCGATTAGCCCGGCGGCTAACATGAAAGGAGAGGAAAAGACAGCTGCTAATTTCCTCCTCTGACCTTTCTGCCCCCGCTGGTATTTCATACAAATGTTGTGATTTATGGGGCTAACAGCTCACTGCTACTGGCGGTAGCAGTAACAGAGACCCAGACCCCTCTTTCTACGAATCTTTCTCTGAAACAAGCTCATACGGATATATACACACACACACACACACACCTGCCCCCACCTTTACACAACAGTAATACAAGGTTCAAAAAGAGACGTGCAAAGTGAGTTAAGGGATGAGGTTCTTGACTGGGTTCCAGTGTCTGCTGCTGAGTTTGTCAACAGCCCTGACAAACTCAAACCCTTCAACCCCTGTGGCACAAGGAATAGGAAGATGACACCATCCGCTCTAAAAGGGCCTTCCCTCTTGTCATTCTTGTCTATCAACTTTTTACACTGGGACAATCCTCACACTTCAAACTACATGTTTCATAAAGACCGACTTCCAATAAGAACAAAAATATCTGCTGAGAAACTGATAAGAAAATGTGTGATTTTTAGGTCAAGGATCAAGTATGGGCACGGGCAGTGGGAAGTGGCTTCCATCGAAACCCAGTCGAACACAAATGTATTGGAAATGAATGAGGCACAAGGAAATAAGAGGCCCCACAATGGCCTCCAGGGAGGCGGATACCCAGGAAGCTAGGATCCGGCTGAGCATTCCTCTCCCTTTGCTCCACTAGCATTGTTGTCAGTCTTATTATCCTCTGTTTGCCTAAAGGGGAAAAATACCCACAAGACATGAGGAAAACTACTACTTCAAAATATCCAATAGTTTTGAGTCTCTATTTCAAACACCAGGGTGGCGATTACATCATAAATCATGATGAGCTATAGGTAGAGCTATTGGCCAATCAGTAGAACTGCTCTTCTGTTGTGGTAAAGGGAAAACACTTTGTTGATGGAATGGACCACAAGGATACACTGATTTGGGCCCAAGACTCAGGCTCACCTCAACCCTGTGCCACCATGGCAAGATAAATCATTTTTTCACACAGTGAAACAAAACGAAAATGTGAAACAGAATCCTATGATTAAAATTCAGGCTTACATTTTCCCAACCAAGTTCATGGTCACTCCTCAGATCTCCCTCCCCCTATCCCGTCCCCCCTAAATTCTCCCTTCTGATCAGTCACTGGGCCCTCTCTCCCGCTGACTCCGCCTTCTGTTCTCACCATCCTCCTCAGGCTCCATTCAGAGTTCAATCGGGTCATTAGCTGAGTGATTACAGTGAGAAAGGGCGTCCATTAGTGTGTGTGTGTGTGTATCAATCAGCCGGCGTGGGTGACGACACGGTGCTGTTTGTCTTTCTCATGAAAGGGAGAGGGGATCAAAAGGGTGGCCACCAGCTGGACCTTCAATCACACTGGGCCAACGTCACTTTAGCACCCCACTGCAGCTGTAGTGCTGTGGAGCCAGTGTGTGTGTGTGTGTGTGTGTGTGTGTGTGTGTGTGTGTGTGTGTGTGTGTGTGTGTGTGTGTGTGTGTGTGTGTGTGAAGACTGTGGACGTGTTTAACTATACTTTACAAGAATAGTAAACAAACACAAATTTGACCAACTGGGGACATTTTGTTAGTCCCCACAAGGTCAAATATTTTAAGTTTAGAATTAGGATTAAGGTTAGAATTAGTGTTAGGGTTAGAATTAGGTTTAGGGTTAGGAGCTAGGGTTAGTTTTAGGGTTAGGGTTAGGAGCTAGGATTAGTTTTAGGGTTAAGGTTATGTTTTTGGGTTAAGGTTAAGGTTAAGGCTAGGGTTAGGGTAAGGGTTAGTGGTTAAGGAAAATAGGATTTTGAATGGGACTGAATTGTGTGTCCCCACAAGGTTAGTTATACAAGACTGTGTGTGTGGTCATGCAAGGTCACCCCTCTCTTTGTACTGTCTCTTTCTGGGAAGTGAATGGCCTGGCTCAGGCCTCGAGTGTGTGTGTTGTGTGTGTTCATGTCTCCATGTAATTCAGTGCAAGAGCTGGTGTTTGATAATGTGTGGTTGATGTGTGTATGTGTGTGTGATGTCAGGATTGATGTCCCATAGGGACTTTGTCACTGGCCTTTTTAAGCCAGTATAACAATGTAGCCCAGCTCCAAAATACAATTGTATTTGTGATGATTTAATGCACCACTTGTAAACAGGTACTCACCACTGGCAGCATGTTGGTCTGTAGTCTCTTCTCCAGTGTCAATAGTCGCCTCCAGATAGGCCCACCTGCAACCAAAAGCAGAAGTTAGTATTTGTATTATACGATATGTAGATAGTATAGTAATATCTAGGTAGTAAGATATATGTTTACAGCAACAAAATGTCTTCGCTAACTCCAAAAATTAAAATGTCAGTATGAAGTGCCTAAAATCACCTATAGGTTCATATGATCTAACCCAAGGCTGAGGACAGAGACAGGGAAAGAGAAGTTGTTTTTAATGTGAATTCGACTTTTACTGTGAATTGGCTCTACTGGCCCTGCAGGTTTACAGTTCCACTTTTTGATCCAATCAATCGTGTTTCAGTCTCAAAAAAACATGATAATGTGTGACATACTTTGAGGTTTGCATAAGTATTTTGTTTAAATGCTTCAACCAAACACTTCATTATAAGGAATGCACAGCCCAATGCAGTCAGAGTTCAACAACTACATTTAGGAACCCTGAGGTTGTGTCCCAAATGGCACCCTATTCCCTACATAGTGCACTACTTTTGACCAGAACCCTATGGGCCCTGGTCAAAAGTAGTGCACTATATAGGTATACGGTGCCATTTGGTATGCAACCCAAGTTACAGATCCAGGCGCCTACTCTCAAAGACATTCCACAGGCATACCTTATCATATTTCCTTTCAAAGCCTCCATCAGCCTCCAAGGTTCAAAATGTCACCCTACTTGCTTTTCTCCCCAATATAAATCTCCCTCGCCTCTTGACAGAGAGGATGTCACTTGTTTTGTGTGTTTTGATGTCGAGTGGAAGAAGGTCATTGACTAAATGCCAAGTTTTCGGGGGGGTTAGCCTTTTTTCTTTTTTTTTGCAGGTCAGAATATTTCCAGTCCCAAATCCCCCGTTTTACACACTACCTTCCTGTCGGAATGTACAAAGGTAGTCCCCTTGTTTGTTACCCTCCTCGGTGTCCTTTGATTCTCATAGCCTTCCTGTTCTATGCCCTTGTGTTTTGGAACGACACACCATGTAACACTATCCGGGGGCATGGAGTGATGGGCCGCTTTTGGGTCTTCTGTTCCCCCCCTGTGCTGCTGCAGACCAGGGGAGGACACTGAGGGACACATATACAAGCAAACACACACACACACACACACACACACACACACACACACACGCACACACACACGCACACACGCACACACACACAGGGGTGTGTTCAGTAAAGCTCGGAGATGATGAAACGGCCAGGTATACTCTCAGGTGCGGTGGTGGTGTCGCCTACAATGACATCACCGGGACTTAGCCTGTCGGACGGTAAACAGGGAGTAGAGGACGTTACGAAACTAGAAACTACAGCAGCTCAAAGGGAGAGAATTATGAGGTGAAAACCAGTGTTGGGAACCGGTGTGCCTGCTTGGCTGCTGTACGGTGCCAAACCTGATTCATAAACTTCCTCCAAAGGGTCAGGAAGTTATGTGGATGCAACAGTTTGTGTAGAGGCCACATGTCTGAGTCTAGATATTGCGCTCTGAGGAAATTCCCCTTTGGAAACAGTCAGAGATGCATTCTTTGCGAAACCTCGGAACGCATCGCTCTTTCTGTTCTCCTCAGGAATCTGAGTAAGACTTCAGAGGAAAAAGAGCCGAAAGCCTGCGGTCATGTGGCAGAAATTCAGATACCATATAATGTTCAAACCTTGAAATATACATGGCGCACAATGTCCAAGCATTTCTGTTCACGATTTACAATGCGTAAACAAACGGGCAAAGAACATTTAAAGAGCCCAGGGTGATTATTTGCAATGAGGTCTAGTTACATGCTGTTTCCAGTTTCTAACCCGAGAAAGGGCTATTGAGAGTGTTAACCACTGGCCACCCAATCTTGGTGAACAGAAAACACTGACTGTTTAGACTTAAAATATCTAACACAGAATGTTCAGACATCAAGGTCTCAACAGAAACCATACTGCATTTGAGAGAAAATAAATGTAGTCTTGATGTGGTTGGATGGTATAACTGTCTTTAGACTGATCTGGGATACTTGAAAGTGTCAGGGTAAAATCGAATTAGCGTCTCGTTTGCTTCTTATCATTTAGCAAAATACTTAAAACAAAAAAGTGACAACACCCCAGAAAGATCCACTTAATCATGGTTTTCTCTTAAAGTTTGTTTTGGTGCTAAATCGTGTTATCTCCTTATTACAACATCTGCCATTTCTCTGTTGACACCTAGCTATCCGATGACAGCCACAGCACTTATTTCAAGGGAGTTTCTAGGGTGACGTCCTGTGGTTATACTTTAGTGAATACGGTACAGACAGAGGCCTTTATCCTTCCTTTAAACAAGACTGCTGACAATGAATGGCAGTACAGTAAAAACAACACACAATTTCTGCTCATAACTGGTCATAACTGGTTATTATAACACTTCCTGCTCATAACTGCTCATAAGTAACCATCCAAAAACATAGGAGAAAATGAACCAATCTCCTCTTTTTAAATGGAAAAAAGCTCTGAAACACCTAAGCATAGCAGAGCAGCATTTCCACAAGGACCTACCGATGTAACTTGAAAGACTTTGACTTCTCACTTTGCATTTGATATAGTGTGTCTTCAGCATCTAGGCGAGACAGCCAGTTATGGGGAACTGCAAAAGAAAGACACGATGCGCTCCTGGGTGTTAGAAGGCTAGTCAAAAGCATTCTCTTCTCTCGATATTCATCTTGCCAGTTGAAAAGTGAAGACGGCGAAACTTCTCAACTTTTCAACCACCAAAAGAAACCTTACAACAGGATTGTAATCTAAAAATGTAAACGGTAGGAACATATGGGACTGCGACTGTCAAGGATACTAAAGAATCAGACTTCACACACGGAAAGGGGGTTTAAATTCATATTTTTTTGTCCCACACTGAAAGGACAACCAGATCCATGAAGTCTGACTCTAACACAATGTCCACGTCACTGAAATCCATTTTACATTTATCTATAGACACTTACACACAAGAGTCTTACAAGGTCATTTTGTTTTCTCTATTGTTGTGTGTTAGCGTGCTTCATCTGCTCTACAAACAGTGGAGCTGCATTTTAGTAGTATTTTCTTCTCAGTATTGCTGCCCTACAATTCAAAGTTCCACAAAAAAGTGTAAATACCGCTTATCTTACCAAAAACAATTCAAAGTGCTCCCTCACCCCAAAATATCAATTTTCAAATGGCCCACATTTCTCTGCCTCGTCTCACCACACAGCTTGACAAAGAAAGCTGACTTCATCAAGGTACTTCTGAAATTTGACGGAAATGAAACACAAACTCTTGAATCCTTTTCTTTCCCTCAATGGCGGGGATGAATAAATGATACTCGTCTCTTTAATCGACGTGCTCAGCGATAACAAAGATACTTTGAGACACTATGAGGACACCTAACGATCAGACACCATCGGGAGGTGCTGCTCGTTTCTCCTTGAAGGACGGGCGGCTCAAAACGCGAGGCCCTTAAACGCTCCTGTCTACTTGGGAACAATCTCACTTTTCTGTCTTTCAAGCAAAAAAACTGAAAATCGCTTAATCTCTTCCAATTATTCTAAGTTTTTTTTGTTCCTGATAAAGCACTCCGTATTGACTACTTCGAAAGAGCTTCTTCTCTTGAAAAAAGAAAGTGACATGTCATCTAAATATAGCCTTTGAGAGTGTACTTCGATTTAACTTCTCCTCCTCCTTCTCTGCTGTGTGTCATGTGGTTGATGTGCCTGACAGCTGCCTGTTGAAAGACACCGTTCCCGAACGAAGATTCAAATTAAGTTTGCGGTTTGACGACAGGGGCTTGATGTATGCTAATGAACCCACGGGGAAGAATGTGCTCACTCTCAGAAACAGGAGAACGTAACAAAACCTCGTCAGACACCACTCCCCAGGATATCAAGAAGTCACATCGCTCACAAAGTTTGCGTCGCCACAGAAGAGCACAAAAGAGCTCAAATCACATAAGGTAAACGCATCAAAAAAAGGCGGTTTGACTTCTAAAGTGTTCCATTTGAGGTAAAGGAAGGGAAATTAGGACACTTCTCCATATGGAATGAAAGTAAGCGGGAATCTTTCCTGACAAGGGAGGGGGAATTATTTTCTCTTCAATAAGTGTGTGCGACACCTGTGGTAAATTCATGAGGAAGGGTCTCAAAGTACGTGTCTGCAATCCCTATCATTTGTTTCTATGGACACTTTTTTTATCTGCAGTGGAGATGAGTGAACAAGTGACAATGCAAAGGTCAGTGACAGAAGTTTCACAACATTGTTCCACTATCTGCTCTGCCCAGTTCATCCGCTGAATTTATTTTATGTGTCAAAAACAAACAGATTAGGATGACTCCTTCAACTGAATCAGCCTGAAAAAATAACAGCAGAGGTTTAAGGGTAAGTGCCTTTTTCAAGGATTCATCTGTTTTGTCTACCATCTTCAAAGGTTATTTTGCTCTACGAGTAAAGCCTTAATTACGCGAGGTAGTTCTAGCTACTATGGAGATCTAATCATGGCCCGTACTAATAACGAAAATAGAGCAAGTTCATTAAGACAACACAAACAAGGTAGCACCATAAAAATAGGCCCGCAGGAAAGACTGAATTCCATAAACACACTGACTTTTAACTCTCTGCCGCCACACACACATGCAGCCACCTGAACGCCAACACACACACACACACACAGGCAGACACGCAAATTCTCACACGCATGCACACACACGCACACACACGTTTGTTTTACTATATGTGGGGACCAAACAATTGATTCCCATTCAAAAAACTATTTTCCTAACCCTAAACCTAACCCTAACCCTAACCTTAACCCCAAACCCCTAAACCTAACCCTAACTCCTAACCCTAAATGTAACCCCTAACTCTAATTATAACCCTAATTCTGATCCTAAACCTAAACTAGCCTTTTTCCTTGTGGGGACTGGCAAAATGTCCCCACTTGTCCTAATCTTTCTTGTTTTACGACCCTTGTGAGGACTTCTGGTCCCCAAAGGATAGTAAAACAAAGAATACACACACACACACACACACACACACACACACATTTGTACTGTAATGCACAGACATGCTGCCATTAAAACAGTACATTTGAAGTTAGAACTCTGTACATTCTATCTAATATAAGCCTCAATCACACACCTTCCTCCAACACAGTATCCAGAGAGCTAACAGTAACAGCAGTCAAGCTTCCCTTCAGATGAACTGGGACAATAATGACTTCAGCCACACAATGCTCCTCTCTCTTTCATTATAACAGTAGGAGCGTGCCATACCAACGTCAGGGAGCAGAGAACAACACGGCCCATTGACTCTAACAGTACACAGTAGAACTGGAGGAGGCAGTGGACTCATTGTGACAGATGATGTCACCCCCACTGACAACATCAGACACCACAGAGGTCAATAGGAGCAGGGCAGGGCTGGGGGTGGGCAGGGCTGGGGGTGGGCAGGGGGTGGGCAGGGTTGGGGGTGGAGGGGAAGATGGCAGAGGGGCAGGGGGATTGGAGGGGGGTAGGGGTGGAAGGGTTAAGGGCCTTGGTACATGATAGTGGAGACAGTGATACATGATAGTGGAGACAGTGGTACATGATATGGGAGACAGTGGAACATGATAGTGGAGACAGTGGTACATGATAGTGGAGACAGTGGTACATGATAGTGGAGACAGTGGTACATGATAGTGGAGACAGTGATACATGATAGTGGAGACAGTGGTACGTGATAGTGGAGACAGCGTGGAGACAGTGTATGCAAAGAGGAGAAGAAATGTTTGTGCATACATGGACACACAAAGACACACATGCATGCATGCACGCACACGCACACACACACACAGACATGTTTCAGACATGGATCAGAGAGAGGCCCGGCTCCTGCCTTTGAACCGTAGCGTGGTGGCGTCCGATAAGCCAGCAGTGTGGGTTGGTCAGGAACTCTGCATAACTCAGCACATTCTTACAGCACACAGCACTGGATGCCAGGCCACACTGCGGTCACCCAATCCACCACCCACCATGGAGAGGCCACAGCCCCAGAGGCGACACTCCAGGCCAGGCGACACGAACACAGCTCCCCCTCCGTCCTCCAACTCAAACATGGTTCCTCCATCCAGTAGAGCAGGATTTCATGGGACAATCACAGTTGGACATACTCTATGATTAGGGCCTGGAGTTTTTCCTGACTATATGACCTGACCAGGAAAAAGCTCAGGGCACTGAGTTATGACCTACAACTATAGATGTAAGATCTTAATTTGATCACCCTGTTGCATTTAAAACTTGTAGTGTATTTGAGGTTTAAAAAGGCATCTGAAGTTTGTAATTTCCATTTAAACATTTCACTTGATTTTCCCTTACAAAAAAATGTATCAACCCCTTCATAAATGTCCATTAATTAGAATCCACATATTAATTCACATTTCCTGTTGCTGCAGGATTATATTATGTTCCTGCTGTAGCAAACTGGCTCAAATTAAGATCCTACATCTGTAGGGCCCAGTGTTTTTCCTGGTCAGGTCAAGTGGTCAAGAAAAACTGGGCCTTGTATAGGATTACAACACTCGCAATCTCAAAAGTCACTCAATGTTTAAGAAATGTACAATATACCGCAACAATAGTATATTCCACACTAGCATCTATCTTGGTGGTAAGGGAAAAAGCTGGCTAGGTAGATGTTGGCTTGTAGCTTTTATGGAAGGATACAGCGCACCAGGACTCCCATGTAGGTCAGGCACAAATCCTGTGCCTCCAGCAGAGAACCCAGAACCTCTTTGAGCATCTGAAGAAGCCAAGGAGAAGACAGGAGAGCGGAGTTTCTTCCAGGTGCTGCTTTCACAGTGGTAATCCTTCCTCAGCGTGACTGTGGGTTTTACAGAGAATCTCTCCAAACAGGGCCCAGATGGTGGGAGGTAGACAGTAACACAAATAAAACACATGCAGACACACACGTACTCCATAAGCTTGAAGTTACTTAGGGACACACACTCATACACACTTGCAGTTGTTTAGGCACGCACACACATGAGCTTGTACATACCCTAGGCCACACACGCGTACACACACACAACGACTGAAGGTGAGAACTGACTTGTCACTCCTGGGTGGTCCTTGTGTAAAGATAAGACGAGCTCTGCTAAAGCCCTCTGTTAAGTAGAAGCACAAGTTGGGGCTGTTTTGTTAGGTTAGCGGCGGAGACCTCTTTACAACACGTGTGGAATGTCTGTGGCCTGTAGAGCTGTAGAGAGCTAGAAGAGTTCCTCTAAGTTCAGCTCCCATTACAGAGCTTGTTTAATGACAATGTGTCAGGAGCATGACTACTTCCAACTAATATAGACCTCCTCCTCCAGGCCCTGGGGCCTTTTCTGCTCACATCAGCTCCTCTGTTTGTGGAAGATTAGCACACAACATACAGGAGGCCTCTGCTTTGTAGCAGAGCTGGTCAGGCGTTAAGATCAGGAAGGTGGTTAGAAAGACGAGGAAGACATTTGAAATGAAGAGATAAAAGAGGTAATCTTCCCCCTTTTCGAATCCAATCCTCCATAGCTGCCTATTTCTGTCGGGAAGGAAAAAAATCCCAGTCTCCTCACTCCTCTCTCCTTTTTCATGTGGTTACTGGAACAACAATGTACATTCTGAGTGTTTCGTCCTTTAATGTTTGCATTCACCAAACCGACTTAAAACGGAGGAGAAAAGAGAGGGCAAGAAAGACGCGGGAGAGAGATTTTGTGGTGTGCTTTCGCTCTCTCTCATTGGCAAGGCATCTGACGTCTAGCCGGCAAAAGACAAAATTCGGGTTTCGCCTGTTAAGCCGTCTGTCAAGAGGGTTTTCTCTTTTTTTCCCTGCCCGTTTCGTGGATGTGGCTGTGCCGTTGTGAAGGCCGCTTACACGCTTTTCAAACAATAACAGTTCAATCCTCCTCCTTCTGCTTCCTCTGCCAGGGCCCTGCACATGCCAACACATCCTTTTGAGAGCCTTGAAACGACAACAAACGCTAAGCGTTTTCACCGCTGAGAGAAAAGAGGCCCATCCGCGAGCCTGTGTAATTAAAGTCGATCTAATATTGTTACATTTCTGCTCGGAAATACACAAAAAAGGAGCGTTTCCAAGGCTCTTTCTCTGTGGCTAATCCGGTGCTTCTTTGTTGAGGTCGCCACAAAGACGCCTCACTCACAGAGAAACAGAGAAGACTCAGAATGGTGGAAATAAAATAGCCAGGTTTCGAAACTTGAGTTTGCTGGCTTGAATTAAGGGTAGGCCGCTATACTACGTCAGGAGGCTCAAAGAGCACATGGAGACTGAATTTCTATCTTTGATATGAGCTTCAAACTGACTATGTGTCATCTCTCAGTCACCCCGGAAGGTGACCACACAGGGCATACTGTACGTTTGATCAGACGCTAGCATCATCGGGTTGTCTACATATACAGTGGGGAAAAAAGTATTTAGTCAGCGACCAATTGTGCAAGTTCTCCCACTTAAAAAGATGAGAGAGGCCTGTAATTTTCATCATAGGTACACGTCAACTATGACAGACAAAATGAGGAAAAAAATCCAGAAAATCACATTGTAGGATTTTTTATGCATTTATTTGCAAATTATGGTGGAAAATAAGTATTTGGTCAATAACAAAAGTTTCTCAATACTTTGTTATATACCCTTTATTGGCAATGACACAGGTCTAACGTTTTCTGTAAGTCTTCACAAGGTTTTCACACACTGTTGCTGCTATTTTGGCCCATTCCTCCATGCAGATCTCCTCTAGAGCAGTGATGTTTTGGGGCTGTCGCTGGGCAACATGGACTTTCAACTCCCTCCAAAGATTTTCTATGGGGTTGAGATCTGGAGACTGGCTAGGCCACTCCAGGACCTTGAAATGCTTCTTACGAAGCCACTCCTTCGTTGCCCGGGCGGTGTGTTTGGGATCATTGTCATGCTGAAAGACCCAGCCACGTTTCATCTTCAATGCCCTTGCTGATAGAAGGAGGTTTTCACTCAAAATCTCACGATACATGGCCCCATTCATTCTTTCCTTTACACGGATCAGTCGTCCTGGTCCCTTTGCAGGAAAACAGCCCCAAAGCATGATGTTTCCACCCCCATGCTTCACAGTAGGTATGGTGTTCTTTGGATGCAACATTCTTTGTCCTCCAAACACGACGAGTTTAGTTTTTACCAAAAAGTTCTATTTTGGTTTCATCTGACCATATGACATTCTCTCAATCCTCTTCTGGATCATCCAAATGCACTCTATCAAACTTCAGACGGGCCTGGACATGTACTGGCTTAAGCAGGGGGACACGTCTGGCACTGCAGGATTTGAGTCCCTGGCGGCGTAGTGTGTTACTGATGGTAGGCTTTGTTACTTTGGTCCCAGCTCTCTGCAGGTCATTCACTAGGTCCCCCCGTGTGGTTCTGGGATTTTTGCTCACCGTTCTTGTGATCATTTAGACCCCACGGGGTGAGATCTTGCGTGGAGCCCCAGATCGAGGGAGATTATCAGTGGTCTTGTATGTCTTCCATTTCCTAACAATTGCTCCCACAGTTGATTTCTTCAAACCAAGCTGCTTAACTATTGCAGATTCAGTCTTCCCAGCCTGGTGCAGGTCTACAATTTTGTTTCTGGTGTCCTTTGACAGCTCTTTGGTCTTGGCCATAGTGGAGTTTGGAGTGTGACTGTTTGAGGTTGTGGACAGATGTCTTTTATACTGATAACAAGTTCAAACAGGTGCCATTAATACAGGTAACGAGTGGAGGACAGAGGAGCCTCTTAAAGAAGAAGTTACAGGTCTGTGAGAGCCAGAAATCTTGCTTGTTTGTAGGTGACCAAATACTTATTTTCCACCATAATTTGCAAATAAGTTAATAAAAAATCCTACAATGTGATTTTGTGAAGAAAAAAAATTCTCAATTTGTCTGTGTCACGCCCTGACTCAGGGGACGTTTATTTGTTGAGTCAGGGTGTGTATATTCCGTGTTGTGTTTATTTCTATGGAGAATATCTATTATGTGTAGTTCTATGTTGGCCGGTGTGGTTCCCAATCAGAGGCAGCTGTAGCTCGTTGTCTCTGATTGGGGACCATACTTAGGCAGCCTTTTGGCACCTGTTAGTTGTGGGATCTTGTTCCGTGTAAGGTATGTTTGTGTGTTACCTTGGACTTCACGTTTCGTTTGTTGTTTTGTCGCGTGTTCATTCGTTTCAATAAACATGTATGCTTATCACGCTGCGCCTTGGTTCGACCAGTCATTGAACGAGCGTGACAGAAGATCCCACCAAAATAGGACCAAGCAGCTTGTCCAGGAGCAGACAGCCTGGACCTGGGAGGAGATCCTGGACGGGAAGGGATCCTGGACTTGGGAGGAGATTCAGGCCGGAATGGATCGCCGTCCTTGGGAGGAGACAGTGGAGGCCCGATATAGAGAGGAGCAGCGGCAACGCGGAAGGCGCCGGCCGAGGAAGAAGCCCGAGAGACAGCCCCAATAATTTTTTTGGGGGGGGCTAAGAGGGTGGTTGGCGGAGCCTAGAGGTAGAGCAGAGCCAACTCCCCGTACTCACGCAAGGAGGAGTGTGACTGGGCAGGCTCCGTGTTATGAGGAGCTACGTACTGTGTCGCCAGTGTTCTGGCACAGTCCTGTACGTCCTGTGCTAGCACCACGCACGTGTCGTGCGAAGATGGGCATTCAGCCAGGACGGGGTGTGCCGGCTCAACACTCCTGGTCTCCAGTACGCGTCCTCGGTCCCGCATATCCTGCGCCTGTTCTACGAGCTGTATCGCCAGTGCGCGTGCACAGCCCAGTGCGTCCTGTGCCAGCGCCCCGCATGTGTAGTGCGAAAGTGGCCAGCCAGCCAGGACGGGTTGTGCCAGCTCTCCGCTCCAGACCTCCAGTCCGCCTTCGCAGTGCGGTCCGGCCCGTTCCTGCTCCTCGCATCAAGCCAGTGGTGCGCGTCGCCCGCCCGGTCCGGCCTGTTCCTGTCCCTCGCACCAAGCCAGTGGTGCGCGTCGCCAGCCCGGCCCGGCCTGTTCCTGCCCCTCGCACCAAGCCAGTGGTGCGCGTCGCCAGCCCGGTCCGGCCTGTTCCTGTCCCTCGCACCAAGCCAGTGGTGCGCGTCGCCAGCCCGGCCCGGCCTGTTCCTGCCCCTCGCACCAAGCCAGTGGTGCGCGTCGCCAGCCCGGCCCGGCCTGTTCCTGCTCCCCGCACCAGGCCAGTGGTGCGCGTCGCCAGTCCGGTACGGAGTCTCCCACACCAGGGTCCAGACAGGGCTTGGTACGTCGTGGGAGGAAGGAGAGGGGAAGCAGCGCGCCGAGGTCCAGACCTGACCAGGGGCGCAACAGGGAGGCGGAGAATAGGTGGTGGTCACGCCCGGAGCCGGATCCGCCTCCGAGGCGGAATGCCCACCCGGCCCCTACCCTGTTATGTTTATGTGGCGCGGTCGGAGTCCGCACCTTTGGGGGGGGGGGGGTACTGTCACGCCCTGACTCAGGGGACGTTTATTTGTTGAGTCAGGGTGTGTATATTCCGTGTTGTGTTTATTTCTATGGAGAATATCTATTATGTGTAGTTCTATGTTGGCCGGTGTGGTTCCCAATCAGAGGCAGCTGTAGCTCATTGTCTCTGATTGGGGACCATACTTAGTCAGCCTTTTGGCACCTGTTAGTTGTGGGGTCTTGTTCCGTGTAAGGTATGTTTGTGTGTTACCTTGGACTTCACGTTTCGTTTGTTGTTTTGTCGCGTGTTCATTTGTTTCAATAAACATGTATGCTTATCACGCTGCGCCTTGGTTCGACCAGTCATTGAACGAGCGTGACAATCTGTCATAGTTGACGTGTACCTATGATGAAAATTACAGGCCTCTCTCATCTTTTTAAGTGGGAGAACTTGCACAATTGGTGGCTGACTAAATACTTTTTTTCCCCACTGTACATACATATCCTTTAAAAAATATATATTCCCCTTTATTACTTTCCAACCCCGCCACCCTTTCCCTACTTGGTGTAAACTAGTGAACAACAATGCTTAGGCCTCTACTTCCAGCTTATACTTACTATCTACATTTTATGGACACAGTCAATTTTACAATAATTATATTTTGTTTGTTTTTTCTCCTGAACTTCTTCTACTCTCAACCTCTCCGATCATTTTCATGATGTCCTTCCGGTTTGCTTCTATATGCCATATCTTTCTAACTGTGCTCTTTCACAAAAGCTTTTTAAGTGGGAGAACTTGCACAATTGGTGGCTGACTAAATACTTTTTTTCCCCACTGTACATCCATGTCACAGCGCTAATTGTATGTGACACATTCAGACTACAGCCGTTTTTTCTCGCAACATTGTTACATATGCAAGGCCTTCAAAAACAACAGAAAACCTACATCCTCCAATGTGTCTGTTACCTTGGAAGAAAAAAATCCATCTCCATTTCAGTTGCTGTAATCCTTGGCCATTCATTCACCTCCACCCCTGCACGGCTGTGCTGTAGGAGGCATCAACGGCTTCGAACATTAAAGAGACAATCAAAGAGTGAGGCATCAGAGCCGGGCTAGTGCCTCCGGAATGCAAAGTGTTATCAAAAATACAGCTGAACTTGATCCTCTGTACCCGTCCTTCCCACAGGCAAAGTTATCCTTTCAACCGGCTGCTGCCTTCAATAACCCCAAACAAAAATAATGTCAGCACCAAAAAGTTCACAAATGGATTGGGTGCTGATGATGAATATGCAAACGTGTCTGAATGCAAAGTACGCACTGATTATTGACTTTGTGTATTCAGGTCTGATGGGTTGGTTTGAATGGGGTTGAACACAAAGGTATACATACATACTGTCTTTGTGGCTCTCCGTGACTTAAGATCAGGGCCAGCCTTGGGCATAAGAAACATAAGAGGTCGACTAGGAACTCAGTCGGGGTCTCAACTTACTGTTGAGAGTTATTTTCAAAATGTGGTGGTGCACTGCAGTTTTTTCTTGTTATGTCAGTCAGTGACAGTCGGTCAGTGAGCCCATGTAGGCTTACATTTTAGGGATTTTTTTTAGAAGTTAGTCTAGCCAGCTATCTAAAATTGTAGAAATCATGGTCGAATTATTGACCGGGCACGAAGGTAACATGCCCAGGGGCCCTGACCTCCAGGAGGCCCCCATTGATTTTGATAGAGTGACTAACTCAGATGTCATATTACCATGGCATAAGTCATGGCAAAATGTGTAGAATTGCAGGAAATTAGCTTTAAAACTGCAAAAATGTCTCTCCACCCTATGGCAAAATGTGTAGAATAGCTGGAAATTCAGAGGTCAATGTATCAAACTAGTTGCCGTGATACATTTTTTGTTGTTGTGCATTCTCCTCAAACAATAGCATGGTATTTTTTCACTGTAATAGCTACTGTAAATTGGACAGTGCCGTTAGATTAACAACAATTTAAGCTTTCTGCCCATATAAGACATGTCTATGTCCTGGAAAGTTTGCTGTTACTTACAACAGTCATTCACGTTAGCGCACGCTAGCACACGTTAGCTCAACCATCCCGTATATGGGACACCGATCCCATAGAGGTTAATAAAGTTCAGGGGGATTACTGCTTTCGTGTGTAATGGTATATGTGAAAGGTATGTACCTGTATGTATCATGTATAATGTTAAAAGGTGTCTTTAAAGCATCATGATATAACGTGATTGAGCACCAATTGTATACAGGTCAACAGGTTTCCCCTTTAAGGTTGAGTATTTTAAACGGATCATACACTGAACAAAAATATAAATGTCATTTTAGCAGACGCTCTTATCCAGAGCGACTTACAGTTAGTGAATACATACATTATTTGTATTTATTTTTTTCCTACCCCCTGTGCGAATCGAACCCACAACCCTGGCGTTGCAAACGCCATGCTCTATCAACTGAGCTACATCCCTGCCGGCCATTCCCTCCCCTACCCTGGACCAATTGCGCGCCGCCCCATGGGTCTCCCGGTCACGGCCGGCTACGACAGAGCCTGGATTCAAACCAGGATCTCTAGTGGCACAGCTAGCACTGCGATGCAGTGCCTTAGACCACTGCGCCACTCAGGAGACAAATGCAACATGTAAAGTCATGGTCCTATATTTCATGAGCTGAAGTAAAATCTTTCCGTATGCACAAAAAGCTTATTTCTCATAAATGTTGTGCACAAATTTGTTTACATCCCTGTCAGTGAGCATTTCTCCTTTGCCAAGATAATCCAACCACCTGACAGGTGTGGCATATCAAGAAGCTGATTAAACAGCATGATCATTACACAGGTGCACCTTGTGCTGGGGACAATAAAAGGCCACTCTAAAATGTGCAGTTATGTCACACACACAATGCCACATGTGTATGGCGTCGTGTAGGCGGGCGGTTTGCTGATGTCAATGTTGTGAACAGAGTGCCCCATGGTGGTGGTGGAGTTATGTTATGGGCAGGCATAAGCTACGCCCAACGAACACAATTGCATTTTATCGATGACAATTTGAATGCACAGAGATACCATGAAGAGATCCTGAGGCCCATTGCCGTGCCATTCATCCGTCGCCATCACCATGTTTCAGCATGATAATGCACGGCCCCATGTCACAAGGATCTCTACACAATTCCTGGAAGCTGAAAATGTCCCAGTTCTTCCATGGCCTGCATACTCACCAGACATGTCACCAATTGATCATGGTTGGGGGACTCTGGATCGACATGTATGACAGCGTGTTCCAGTTCCTGCCAAAATCCAGCGACATCACACAGCCATTGAAGAGGAGTGGGACAACATTCCACAGGCCACAATCAACAGCCTGATCAACTCTATGGAAGAAGAGATCAAATCAAATCAAATATTATTTGCCACATGCGCCGAATACAACAGGTGTAGACATTACAGTGAAATGCTTACTTACAATCCCTTAACCAACAATGCAGTTTTATAAAGAAAAATGTAAAATAAAAAAGTGTTAATTAAGAAAAATTAAAAATCAAAGCAAATAGCTAAAGAGCAGCAGTAAAATAAAATAGCAGTAGGGAGGCTATATACAGGGGGGGTACAGAGCCAATGTGCGGGGTCACCGGCTAGTCGAGGTAATTGAGGTCATATGTACATGTGGGCAGAGTTAAAGTGACTATGCATAAATAGTAAACAGAGTAGCAGCAGCGTAAAAGAGGGGGTGGGGTGGGCAGTGCAAATAGTCAGGGTAGCCATGATTAGCTGTTCAGGAGTCTTATGGCTTGGGGGTAGAAGCTGTTGAGAAGCCTTTTGGACCTAGACTTTTGGACCTAGACGCTTGCTGTGCGGTGGCAGAGAGAACAGTCTATGACTAGGGTGGCTTGAGTCTTTGACAATTTTTAGGGCCTTCCTCTGACACCGCCTGTAATAGAGGTCCTGGATCGCAGGAAGCTTGACCCCAGTGATGTACTGGGTCGTACGCACTACCCTCTGTAGTGCCTTGCGGTCAGAAACCGAGCAGTTGCCATACCAGGCGGTGATGCAACCAGTCAGGATGCTCTCGATGGTGCAGCTGTATAACTTTTTTTGAGGATCTGAGGACCCATGCCAAATCTTTTCAGTCTCCTGAGGGGGAATAGATTTTGTCATGCCCTCTTCACGACTGTCTTGGTGTGTTTGGACCATGATAGTTTGTTGGTGATGTGGACACCAAGGAACTTGAAGCTCCCAACCTGTTCCAATACAGCCCCGTCGATGAGAATGGGGGCGTGCTCAGTCCTTTTTTTTCCCTGTAGTCCACAAACATCTCCTTTGTCTTGATCACGTTGAGGGAGAGGTTGTTATCCTGGCACCACACGGCCAGGTCTCTGACCTCCTCCCTATAGGCTG
Source organism: Coregonus lavaretus (assembly GCF_964263955.1). Lineage (NCBI taxonomy): Eukaryota > Metazoa > Chordata > Actinopteri > Salmoniformes > Salmonidae > Coregonus > Coregonus lavaretus. Next base: position 7,055,882 of record NC_139993.1, read on the forward strand.
TCTCATCGTTGTCGGTGATCAGGCCTACCACTGTTGTGTTGTCGGCAAACTTAATGATGGTGTTGGAGTCGTGCCTGGCCATGCAGTCATGGATGAACAGGGAGTACAGGAGGGGACTGAGCACGCACCCCTGAGGGGCCCCCGTGTTGAGGATCAGCGTGGCAGACGTGTTGTTACCTACCCTTACCACCTGGGGGCGTCCCGTCAGGAAGCCCAGGATCCAGTTGCAGAGGGAGGTGTTTAGTCCCAGGATTCTTAGCTTAGTGATGAGCTTTGAGGGCACTATGGTGTTGAACGCTGAGCTGTAGTCAATGAATAGCATTCTCACGTAGGTGTTCCTCTTGTCCAGGTGGGAAAGGGCAGTGTGGAGTGCAATAGAGATTGCATCATCTGTGGATCTGTTGGGGCGGTATGCAAATTGGAGTGGGTCTAGGGTTTCTGGGATAATGGTGTTGATGTGAGCCATGACCAGCCTTTCAAAGCACTTTATGGCTACAGACGTGAGTGCTACGGGTCGGTAGTCATTTAGGCAGGTTATCTTAGTGTCCTTGGGCACAGGGACTATGGTGGTCTGCTTGAAACATGTTGGTATTACAGACTCAGTCAGGGATATGTTGAAAATGTCAGTGAAGACACTTGCCAGTTGGTCAGCACATGCTCGGAGTACACATCCTGGTAATCCGTCTGGCCATGCCGCCTTGTGAATGTTGACCTGCTTAAAAGTCTTACTGACATCGGCTACGGAGAGCGTGATCACATAGTCATCCGGAACAGCTGATGCTCTCATGCATGCTTCAGTGTTGCTTGCCTCGAAGCGAGCATAGAAGTGATTTAGGTCGTCTGGTAGGCTTGTGTCACTGGGCAGTTCGCGGCTGTGCTTCCCTTTGTAGTCTGTAATAGTTTTCAAGCCTTACCACATCCGACGAGCGTCAGAGCCGTTGTAGTACGATTCAATCTTAGTCCTGTATTGGCTCTTTGCCTGTTTGATGGTTCGTCGGAGGGCATAGCGGGATTTCTTATAAGCTTCCGGGTTAGAGTCCCGCTCCTTGAAAGCTGCAGCTCTACCCTTTAGCTCAGTGCGGATATTGCCTGTAATCCATGGCTTCTGGTTGGGGTATGTACATACTGTCACTGTGGGGACGACATCATCGATGCACTCATTGATGAAGCCAGTGACTGATGTGGTGTATTCCTCAATGCTATCTGAAGAATCCCGGAACATATTCCAGTCTGTGCTTGCATCTGCGTCATCTGACCACTTTTTTATTAACCGAGTCACTGGTGCTTACAGCTTTAGTTTTTGCTTATAATCAGGAATCAGAAGGATAAAGTTATGGCCAAATGGAGGGTGAGGGAGAGCTTTGTATGCTTCTCTGTGTGTGGAGTAAAGGTGGTCTAGAGTTTTTTTTTCCTCTGGTTACACATTTAACATGCTGATAGAAATTAGGTAGAACAGATTTAAGTTTCCCTGCATTAACGTCCCCAGCCACTAGGAGTGCTGCCTCTGGATGAGCGTTTTCCTGTCTGCTTATGGCCTTATACAGCTCATTGAGTGCAATCTTAGTGCCAGCATTGGTTTGTTGTGGTAGATAGACAGCTACAAAAAATATAGATGAAAACTCTCTTGGTAAATAGTGTGGTCTACAGCTTATCATGAGATACTCTACCTCAGGCGAGCAAAACCTCAAGACTTCCTTAGTATTAGATTTTATGCACCAGCTGTTGTTTACAAATATACACAGACCGCCACCCCTTGTCTTACCGGAGTCAGCCGTTCTATCCTGCCGATGTAGCGTATAGCCCGCTAGCTGTATGTTATCCATGTCGTCGTTCAGCCACGACTCTGTGAAACATAAGATATTACAGTTTTTAATGTCCCGTTGGTAGGATAACCTTAGTCTTAGGTCATCCAATTTGTTTTCAAATGATTGAACATTGGCTAATAGGATTGATGGAAGAGGCAGTTTACTCGCTCACCGTCGGATCCTTACAAGGCACCCCGACCTACGTCCACGATATCTCCGTCTCTTTCTCATGCGAATGACGGGGATTTGGGCCTTGTCGGGTGTCTGTAGAATATCCTTCGCGTCCAACTCGTTGAAGAAAAAATCTTCGTCCAATACGAGGTGAGTAATCGCTGTCCAGAAGCTCTTTTTGGTCATAAGAGACGGTGTCAGAAACATTATGTACAGAATAAATTACAAATAACGCGAAAAAAACACACATAATAGTACAATTGGTTAGAGGGCTGTAAAACGGCAACCATCTTCTGCGGCGCCATTAAATTGTGGCTTCCATCAATGCAATCCTCTGCATCATCTCCAATCCCTTATACATTTACAAGAAGATGTGTCGCGCTACATGAGGCAAATGAAGGTCACACCAGATACTGACTGGTTTTCTGATCCACGCTCCTACCTTATTTTTTTAAGGTATCTGTGGCCAACAGATGCATATCTGTATTCCGTCATGTGAAATCCATAGATTAGGGCCTAATGAATTTATTTCAATTGACTGATTTCCTTATATGAACTGTAACTCAGTAAAATCTTTGAAATTGTTGTATGTTGCGTTAATATTTTTGTTCAGTATAGAAATAGAAATCCGCTGAAGCAGCACACACATTTTCTTTTAGGAAATGAACCTTTTTTAGTTCTTTAATACTATTTCTAAGACACTGATAGCGCGTAGCGCTTGCTTCAGAGTATAAACAGAACACAGTGGTGTTGTTGTCACCAGAAGAAGAAAAAGAAGGAGGAGGTGTGCATATGCATAGGGGATCCGCAAGAGCCCTGCAACATTCCAACTTCACTAGGATGAAAGGAACTGCAAAGCCAAATCACTTTATCAACCCCAACAGCCAGTCTTATTGTGGATGTTCTTCAGACACTAGCTAGGCCTAAAAAGTCACAGCGCTAATTGCAAGACACAACAAGGAGATTGTTTGGCCCGGCGCTAACCGTTGTGTACGGCTAACGGTAATCACCACAATAATTTGGCTCCCAGAACATCAATGGTGGTTTGGAGCTGGAGGAATTTGCATTGAGCTCTTTGATCTGGGAAATTTAAACAAAGCATGACCCGCTATGCAAAAAGCATGAAGGTTATACTCTTCCTCCTCTCCCTCCCTCCTTTACTCTCCTCCCACCCAGCTAAAACCACTTCTACAGTGGAGATGATTGTGGCTAAAAAAGCAGCAAAGCGTGAAAACAGACATCAGAGACTAACATCATCATTTAGAAGTGAACTTTTAACCAAGGTAAGTATTGTGGTCAAATGCAGTGAAATGTGTGGCAATAGTAATTTACACACAATGAAGGCTGCAATATTTTTTATGCAGTTTTGGTATCATTCCCCTTTAAGAGGATCACTTGAAAGATATAGAAGTAGGAGTGATTCATATCCACTTATATAAAATACAGTATTTATTTAATACAGTGTTTAAGGAGGTAGGGGAATTTTGAACCGTTCCGCTTCAGTTCGTGTATTATTATTTCTGTAAAAAAAAAGAACTACAGCAGTAAAAGGCTTTTAAGTACATTTTGAAAGTGCTACACATTTTGCATGAATATCACTCTCTCACATGGGTTTTCTAGAAGTCCCTAAAGTCCTCTCTCTCTCTCTCTCTCTCCTTGAATGCAACCTGTTTCCTTGCTCACCTATGCATACAGACTTTTAATCAAATTCAATTAACCCACCAAGTGTTCATGTGATGGTATCCAGAGATAATGAAGACACTACACTACAGCCAGGCGTTTTCTCACCCAGCCTTTGTTAAGGTGACACAACCGCATGGCTGCTTGTCAATGGAATGGAATAGACAGACCTATAGGCTGACTGGGTAACCTGTAAATACTCCTGTATTATTAACTAGACTGCTATTGTGACTAACTGGGTTCGAATCTAGGTCTCCTGTATGCCAGAAGACTGTGTTAGCCTGCTGAGCTAAAGCCTAGGCAGGGTATGTGATAAATAGGCTGACTGGGGAACAGTCAGATACCCCAAAGGTTATTACACCTGCGTTATTCTCCCAGGATGCTATTGTGACTGACTGGGTTTGAACCCGGTAGCTCTAAGACAAAAGACACACATAATGTTTTGAATTACATGTGCATGTAATTAGGATGATAATGTTTTGCATACAGAACTAAAATGAGCATCAGTTAGGTGGTAAATGGATTGTAAAGAACGTCAGGCAGTTGGAGATCTTGTAATCATAAAACTACTTGACACACAAACTTAAACACTACAGTCAATACTACATCAATAAGGGAGGATGAGATGTGTCAGTCAATGTTTCTTTTGACAAGATTTTCAACAAATATCCTTTACTTGTTGAAAAGCTTGATACAACAATAGTAGGAGAGAGAGAATACAATATTTTTCTACCCGCAACTGCGCTCAAGATGAACTTTGATCCCATGAAGAGATTCATAACAAATGCATAATATTATCTATTCAAATGCCTGGCGGAAACCATCTTTTAACAATGACACATCAATCTATCGGTCTCGCATTGGGGAAGATGTTTACCTAAAAAGTGACCATCAGAACAAACATCTAAAGAGGAAGATATTTCCATCTTTACATCTAGCGTCTTTAGGGATACGACAGAAAAGGGAGAGAAAACTCATAGAAAAATGTCAAATTCCACCTTTTTATTCAGAACCCAGCATGAATGTGTCGGCGAGCGAGCTAGCTCGTGGTATGTACGGAGATGAAAAGTGGAGGCCATCCCTTTGAAATCCTCCTCAAGTCAAAATTACCATTTCATCTCAACTCCAGCCAGGAAACTGAGAGCCGGCTAACTGCTAACTGCTTTGGGCATATCATTATTTACTGTGTGTAAACTTTGGAGTGAACAGTGTTGCTGGGAATAATATGTTGTGTGGGAGGTGGGAGTGAACAGTTGGAGCAACCACAAAGGCAAAGATCAGGCTTATTTTCTCTGTAGGAGGACCACATAAAAGTGAAAATAATGCCTATTATTATGGTGCAACAACATGAGACTTCTCTTAGAATTATTTTCTAACAACTCAGAACTTAACATTCAAGCTAAACAGGCAAACCAGTTTGACCCCCTTGTGTTAACAGCATTAGCATTTTTCTTTGCTAATTAGCGATATTGTTATAATTGAGCCATTAGCTGAGTTTAACTAAGCACTTTTTCCATAGTGGTCACATTAAGTCTGTAACTTCCTTTTATTTAGTTGAATATATTTGCCTCACCCCAGCAGGAGTGAGTTTTACCTATGCACCCACTGCTAACACTATGTCAAAATTAACTTCCTCACAAAATGTACCTCTTAAAACTTTGAGCCTCAATAACCATATGGGCAAAGGCCCAAGGGCGTTGTCTCTAATTTTCTTATCTTCCATTTGGGTAAAAAAAAAAGTAAGATTTGGCACCTGGTCAATAGGTATTTTGCCCTCAAGAAAGCTACCTATAGCTTCATGTCCTGTCACACGTACTCTAAACCTTTTGATGTTAGCCATTCTGCCATTATGTAACCTGATAAGATAATGTTTTATCAAAGAAATAGGCTCAGATCATGAGACTGTTAATCATTATGACTTTATAGTGGTAATGCTCTGGGCGTTCACTAAGCCAACAGGCCACATTTGTGCTAGCACAACGTTAGCATACAGAGAGATTGCTGCTAAAATGGAATGCTACAGCTGTTGGTTAGTGTAGTTAATTGGATTAGCATAGTGAGCATGCTATCCAAAAAGTTGTATACAGCATGCCACAACACCTACCTGAACACTCCTGTATGCTAAACATTTGGTTTATCATGCCTACAAGTTTGATGTTATCATTGCATAGTTTTAAGCATTGCCTTTTAATGCTAGCTGACATAGTTTACCTTTGGATTAGCATTGCTCCTGGATGCTAGCACGCAGGTGCATCATGGTAATATTCAGGTGCTTCACAATAAAACAACCGACTCGTATCGTTTCAGAATAAAAGTGATGTCACCAAAACCAAGGCTACATTTTCAAGTTTACTTTGGATCAGCATACCTATTCCATGCTATCATACTTTACCTTGGATGTACATACACTACGTAATGAGTGATAGCTCAGCATTTAATGGGGAAGGAACGACAACAAACCATAAGGAGAGGGCGTGAATCAGGCCCAGTGTGATTCACCATCAACGGGGAAGAAGGAGCATAACTCTGTTGACTGCTCTCAGCTCTGACATTGAGTACATATAATGTTAAACATATGGCTGGAGCCGGGGATTCACGCATGACTGCATGCAGCATGTGGAAACAATACAGCTGGTGTCCTTTTTTTCTCCTCCTAAAATGGATGCCTAGTCTACAGTCTGAAGAGGAAAACATTTAAATGATTTCAGACATTTTGACTGGATGCTTAGAAGGGAAACAATGTGAATTTATGATGCAGAACAGGAGTACACAGAGAAAACAAATTCACATATTTTGCAGATGTTATCACAGGTACAGTGAAATACTTATGTTTCTTGCTCCAACAGTGCAGTAATACCTAACAATACAAAATAACACACACAAATCCAAGAAAATAAAAAGAAAGAAATTAAGAAATATCAGAACGAGCAACACGAACACAGGTGTTTGTGACGGCGGTGGATGAATGCCTTACAGTTCTCACGTTTATGAAACACCTTGAGAAATGAGATAGAAAGATGATGAAGGAAGAATTTCCCACAGATGGCATGATGAGCAATGTGGACCGGGGGACTCGTAATCAGACAGGGCCAATTATACTCTGAACGTACTTCAAATATGGCAAATGTATTACAGGTGAGAGTCATATGCCAAGTATTTTGAGCAATGGAGGGATAAAAAAAGTTCTGCTTGTGTTGAAATAGGAACCACGGTCTTTAACAATAAAATACACTGAGTATATAAAACATTAAGAACACCTTCCTAATATTGAGTTGCACCCCACCTTTTGCTCTCAGAACAGCCTCAATTTGTCAGGGCATGGACTCTACAAGGTGTCGAAAGCATTCCACAGGGATGCTGGCCCATGTCGACTCCAATACTTCCCACAGTTGTGTCACGTGGTCCTTTGGGTAGTGGACCATTCATGATAAGCCCAGTAGAGTTGCAATTCTTGACACAAACTGGTGTGCCTGGCACCTACTACCATACCCCGTTCACTTAAATCTTTTGTCTTGCCCATTCACCCTCTGAATGGCACACGTACACAATCCATGCCTCAATTTTATCAAGGATTAAAAATCCTTCTTTAACCTGTCACCTCCCCTTCATTTACAAGTGACATCAATAAAGGATCATAGCTTTCACATGGATTCACCTGGTCAGTCTATGTCATGGAAAGAGCATAATGTTTTTTTAATGTTTTGTACACTCAGTGTATATTAAAGGTCCAATGCAGCCATTTTTATCCCAATATCAAATCATTTCTGGGTAACAATTAGATACCTTACTGTGATGGTTTTCAATTAAAATGGTAAAAAAGAAACAAAAATAGCTTCTTAGCAAAAAGCAATTTCTCAAGCAAGAATGTAGCTAGGACTGTCTGGGAGTGGTTTCAGTGGGGAGGAGAAAACAGAAAATTAGCTGTTATTGGCAGAGAGGTTTGGAACTATCTTTCTTATTGGTCTATTAACTAATTTACAGACTGGAGATGTCTCCATGGTAGGCCAAAACGTCCATCCCACCAAAACAGGCTGACATTTCTGGTGGTCTTTTCAAACAGCTCATTACACTAAAAGGGAATTATCATAATTTTCACGATTTCACAGTATTATTCCAACTTCATAGTGTGGAAATATATATAAAACACAAGTCTCGTTTTTGACTGCACTGGGCCTTTAAGGCCTTAAAATGGAATGACTATGTTTTAGAGAAAGCTAGCATAATCAACACTTTATTTTCATCAAATGTTGGCCAACATGTATTATAAATGTGTACATTCTGTCAGTTATGTTGTAGTTGCTAAAATAGTAGTCTTTGATCAAGGCTATGGGAGTAATAGTTACTCTGCCTCCTTCCCATCCTCTTCTAACTACATTTCCGCAAACGTGTCAAATGCAAGGGTTGAAAACTAACAGGGGTCTTGGATATGTTTGGGCTACGAGGGCTTGTTCATTTGTTTTACCTACCTCGCTTTTTTTGTCTCCACAACCTCAATTTATTTGTTCTAGCCTTACACACATCTGACTGGGGCTACAGCGTATATATATATTTATATATATTTGAACAAGGGCTGTTGAGGGGGAGAGGGATTTGAAGTGTTCCACTGAACTCCAGTCAGTTCTCAAACATTTAAACAGGGTTTCTCCATGGGGAAGATATGTTTACCTTAGGAAGGTTTACCAGGCTGCTATAGCTGCCTGGCCTCAGCTCAGTCTGTGCCTCAGTCTGCACCTTCAACCTGCTGCACTTGATCTGGAGTCTAGAGCACAAACAGAAGACAGAGTGAGAGAGAGCGATAGAAAGGTTAAGGGGGAGAGGGATTAAGAGATAGAGATATAAAGAGGGAGAGAGAGAGAGAGAGAGAGAGAGAGAGAGAGAGAGAGAGAGAGAGAGAGAGAGAGAGAGAGAGAGAGGAAAAACGGAGATAGAGAGAGAGTATAAGTAATGTGAAACCGGACTCAGCCACAACTATTTGCCATTGACTCTTGTGCGGGGCCCACCCCTTGCCCCATACACACCATCTGCACTTCTCTCTGTCTGTCTGTCTGTCTGTCTGTCCGTCTGACTATCCTGTCTGGCTGTCCTGTCTGGCTGTCCTGTGTGTCTGTCCTGTCCGTGTAGCTCTACAGCACCTGGCACCATGCCCCCCCCCCCCCCCCCCCCCCGACGCCCCATTGTGGTGGCTAGCGTGATCCCCGGCCAACTATTCATCTCTCCAAAGAAAGAGGAGAGCAGAAAAGAGAGAGAGAGAGAGAGAGAGAGAGAGAGAGAGAGAATAAGAAAAAAAGCTACCTCTGCTGCCAATTATTGGAAAAACATTTTCTGCTCTGTGTAAAGAGAAAAGAAGAGGGAAGATAGAGAAGAAAGGAAGAGGGGGGAAGACAGGATCAAGAAGGGGTTTGATAGTTTGACTTGGTGTTAGTTGGAGGATTCTGGTGATAGAGGCTATGGGGAGGCTGACCTGCTGGAGGTAATTATGGACAGGTGTATATATCTCTGGGTCTGCTTTCGCTCTTTCTTTCTCTCTCTCTCTGTCTCTCTCTCTGTTGGTGTGCAGTCAGTAAAAGCATGAGGGAATATATACTGTACACACTCAAATTCATCTATATCAATGGATGTATATCAATATCAAGATATATTACGAGATCCATACTATACTGTACACACTCACATTCATCAGATCCATATTCAATATACACATAATCACAAAGAAAAAGTCAGCATCGAGACAACCACTATGAGTGTCAACTCCGCTAAATTATGAGGGACATGCCCACTACAAACAGTGGAGGGGATTAGAATGTTTGCAGTAAGAAAAACAGATTTGTCAACCTATGAAGAACAGGTAAATATCCCATCGTAAATCATACGGGTCATACGAATTTAGCAGCTCTCACCTTGGTTTTAGCAACGCTCCTGATATTCATTCATGTACTATACTTTTTGTATGGGAAGCTACTGTAATGCTGTGCACACTAACAATCATTATATTTAAGGATGCCATTTTAGAAGAAATAAATATATTCAATTATGTCATTTCAGAAGAAACTGTTCATAAGATCACATCAGTTCGTAAGTTTTCACACATGCTCACTTGTGAGGTGACATTTCAGTTCAAGAACCTCTATGTCAAAGCGTACTATAATGACACCTACATTAGTACTTGTGTCAACAAGGAGACACTCATAGACAAGCACTAGTTCGTATTAAGGGGGGCTTAGGCAAAGCAAGATTCTGAGGGAATGATCAAAAGTGCATGACCTGTTAGCTAAAATACTCCATCTCACAGATATCTAGGTAGTTTACACTAGTACACAATATTCTCCCAGACAAGACAAGTGCATTTATCATTGCTGCAAACTGCTCTTTTGCACAGGCCTAAGCATTGTACACAACTGCAATGCATCATACTTGTCTCCTTTACTCTCCCCTCTCGTACTTGTGAGGAGAAATAACTGACAATAGCACAGACATTGATCACCAAGGATGAGTTTCTCTCTCTCTCTCTCTCGCTCTCTCTCTCTCTCTCTCTCTCTCTCTCAGTGTCTGAGGGTTTTTTCCGTGGCTGTTGTTCATTCGTGTGTCTCCCGAGACCTTCTCAGCCGATGAGAGAGTGAAAACAAAACTGAACATTAAAAACCCCTCAAGCCCTTTAAACACTTGTCATTCGTCCTTTGTACAATCACTGCTAGAGTTGCTATAGAGACCATTTTTTTTACAGATTCTCTGTTTCATTAGCTTCTCTAGTGAGGGAGAGGGGAGGGAAAAAAACTTCAGTCAATTAGGGCGTAGGGAATGATCAAAAGGAAGCCGTTTAAAAATCCAATTTGCCATGGGGGGTGCTAGATGAGATGTTGAGTGAAGGACAAACACTGAATGCTGGATATCTACTGGAATATTGACCAATAGGTTCTGCTTTCTAGAGAGAGAGGATAGAGCTTTGAGGGTTAAAATATAGGGCTTTGTTTTGCACGTGTTGTGTCTCAAAGCACATCTGTGAGAATGGAAATATACTTGAAAACAGTATTGTGTGTATACGTCTGCATTTGTGTTTTAATGTGTGTGTACATATGGCTGTGTACAGCTCAGTTTGAGTATTTGGACATTTGTCTTTGTGTAAGTGCACATATGTGTGATTTCATATACATTCAGGTGTGGGTATGTGTGCATGTGTGTGCAAGTTATATCTGAGTACCTGCACCAGCCACAGGCATTTAATTGTGAAGGCAGACTGGGGCGCTATCAGTCACTACCATCACTAATATCAATGGAATGGAACATGGACACTGGTGAATGTGAAAGAACACTGGTGTAGTATTTGGAGGCAAGACCATGCATCGCTTACAAACCTTAATTAACAATCAATCTATAGCTGGACTCTGGCCAGACACACAGCGGTAGAGATGCACTGGTAGAGGGAGAGAAAGAGAGAGAGAGAGAGAGAGAGAGAGAGAGAGACAGAGAGAGAGAGACAGAGACAGAGACAGAGAGAGAGAGAGAGAGAGAGAGAGAGAGAGAGAGAGAGAGAGAGAGAGAGAGAGAAAGAGAGAGAGAGAGAGAGAGAGAGAGAGAGAGAGAGAGCGAGAGAGAGAGAGAGAGAGAGAGAGAGAGAGAAAGAGAGAGAGAGAGAGAGAGAGAGAGAGAGAGAAGAGAGAGAGAGAGAGAGAGAGAGAGAGAGAGGAAATAAATGAGGAGAAAAGAAAACACTTTGGAGGTACAGCGCTGCGGGCAGGTTAGTGAGGCATAAAAGCACACACACACACTCACACACGTGTAAATCTACACACACACACACACACACACACACACACACACACACACACTCACACACACACAACCCCGCACACACATAGAAAATAATGGGGGGTTGAGTAACACATCTCAGATCACTCAGGGCCATTTTGTTACCGAATTTGAAATATGGCCACAGACAAGAAAACAGGCCGTTTCTTTGGGATTGATGTTCCATTCACGCAACATGCTTTCATGTCCTACAGGAGCATTGTCCTAGAACCTTCACAACACTGCCAAGAGCTTAAGCACAGGATGGTGATGTAATCGCCTACACAATGAATCTAAGTGGGCATCGCCATTAGGCGTGGAAAACGAAAAAGAGGAACAAGGTCCTTGAAGTCTTGCCCGAGACTCGCTCAGCCAACGGGCATTGTTTCTCTCGTCCACCATGTTTTTTTAACCTGGCGACAGAAGATACATTTCTGGCTACAGAGTTTGTGGCTACAGAAGATCCACTACGAGAGACTTGCTAAGCCAATGAGCATTCAAGGCCCAGTTCCTCATTGTACATACTGTTCTTTTGGCTACAGAGTTTGTTTGGCTACAGAACATCAGTTTCTGGCTACAGAGTTTGTATGCCTATAGAACATCAGTTTCTGGCTACAGACTTAGTCTGGCTGTAGAAGATCCATTTCTGGCTACAGAGTTTGTACGGCTACAGAAGATCAACTTCTGGCTAAAGACTTTGTCTGGCTGCAGAAGATCTGGTATACTGAAGATCAATTTCTGCCCACAGAGTTTGTCTGGCTACAGAAGATCCATTACAGCACCGTCAACACTTTGAGCCCCGTCCTCCTCAACGAGGAAGTGATATCATGGCGTGTCAGTGTCAGAGTGTGTCACGTCTAAGACCTAATACACACCACACACACCTCCTGTAAGAGGATAAGAACACACACCAAAGACTAGCTCATCAAAGGAAGGGATGTGAGAGATTCTTTCCCGAGATGAAAGCGAGGGATATTCTCTCGTTTCAGAGAGGGATAGAGCTCAGCTCAGCTCTTCTCCTCCATCGCCACGAAAAGCCTTGAAGTAACACTAACAAAATGTCTTTAAAGATGGAGGAAGAAAAAAATATGATTTACGTCCCACGCGGTGTTATTTGGTCTGTCACTTCCAATTTTCTACCACAGCTTTCCTCTTAGCTGGCTTCAGTCACTCTGGTCTCTCCCCCCCCGTCTCCCTCCCTATCCAAGCCTGTATTTGTTGAGGTAATTACAAAGTGACAGCTTCAAATCCTCCGCCACACACTCGTCATTATAGCCACCTCCGCTTCAGAGACCCCGCTGATGCCTGGTGTTGATGGGCTTTTGCTACTGTGACACTCTCGAGCATGGATCCTTCCTATATCCATTAGCAGGGGGTGGATGGTCTTTTTGGTGTTTGTGTAGGAAGGGCGTGATGTATGTGTGCGTGTGTGTTATTGTGTTTTCGTGGGGGGGGGGGGGGGGGGGGGTCGGTGGGTATGATGGAGCTGGGGTAAGCTTCCGAAGCTCAGAAAGGCAAAAAAAGTATTCGACAGCAGATTTGGGGTGGAACTCCATCTTTTCTATTTTCTATCCCCCTTTTCTCCCCCTCTCTTCCTCTCTGAAAATGTAAGAGAGTGTGTATCCCCCCCATCCCCATGTCTTAAGAAGCTGGGACCCCCTGCAGGTCAGCCTATTTGATGACCAGAAGCATTTTACTGGTGAGGTGAATCCTAG